>NW_018128071.1:128809-129246 GCF_001952655.1 Monopterus albus
AGGACCGGTGCTGCAATGTGAGCGCCTGGTGGCCAGGCGCGGCTGGGCTTAGCCCGAACGAGCGACGTGGGGACATCCTCCCGTGGGCCAACCACCTAAAGGAGGATCTGCAAGGGGCCAGTGCATAGTGGATTGGGCAGCGGCCAAAGGCAGGCGCCCTGACAACTTGATCTCTGGACACAGAGACTAGCCCTGGGGACGTGGAATGTCACCTCGCAGGTGGGGAAGGAGCCCGAGCTTGTGAGGGAGGTTGAGAGGTACTGGCTAGAGATATTCGGGTTTCTTGGTCACTCGGGTGAAGAGAGGGGCGGAGCTGTCAACTGATCACCACCTGGTGGTGAGTTGGATCCGATGGCGGGGGGAGGAAGCTGGACAGACTTGGCAGACCCAAACGTATTGCGAGGGGCTGTTGGGAATGTTTGGCAGAACCCCCTGTC
>NW_018128071.1:130323-137201 GCF_001952655.1 Monopterus albus
GGATGCCTCCTGGGCGCCTTCTTAGGGAGGTGTTCCGGGCATGTCCCACTGGGAGGAGGCCCCGGGGAAGACCCAGGACACGCTGGAGGGACTACGTCTCTCGGCTGGCCTGGGAACGCCTTGGCATTCCCGTGGAGGAGCTGCAGGAAGTGTCTGGAGAGAGGGAAGTCTGGGCATCTTTGCTTAGACTGCTGCCCCCGTAACCTGGTCCTGGATGAGCTGAAGAAGATGGATGGATGGATGGATGTTTTGATTAGGCATTTAAGGTAACTACTGTATGCACTGATGCTAGCTGACATACAGGTCATGGTTTTTTAAAAACCTGAGTTTTAAGTCTTACGAGATCAAAGAAGTTACTTAAAAGTTTAGTTGTCGCTACCCTTATACAGTACCTCACTGTCACTCAGGCATCACTTTAAGTACCTGGTCTAACAAGGGCTGCTGCTAGGTAACATCATACAGTACTGTTATGGAAACCATGTCACATGATAGACATGTGGTATTGATTATATGCTGATTGCATTATTATGTCTGAGCTTGATGTTGTTAAACTTTCAGAGAGAACATGAGTGAAAGATTGAAACTGTCTGTGTTTGAAGAATTAAGATATTTCTTCTCTTCTCTCTAATCTAGCTGTAACAATACACAATCAATAGACCGGAGGTGTGGGACAATTGCCACACTTGCGACATATAATTGCTAACATGATGACTTCGCTTCTAAGCCATGTCCACCGGGCATGTCTCCAACTACATAATATACTGCCTGAAGTGAATTTCTTTAGACAACTCTGTACCTTTGTTCTTGACTTGTCTCCTTGCTGCAAGTAAACCATTTGTTAGACAATTGTAGTGAATTCATTGCTTTATTCAAAGAAAGTTTCTTAACAACTTGGTCCTTCAAGCCAGAACCCAACATTCTCTCCCTCGTCCACATCCAGGTTTGAATCTGAAAACCGTGCACGGGGGGAGGTTAGAGTCCTTCCTTAAGAAAGACCTCAGTCGTATTCTTCTTCAAAGAATGTTTTGACTACTTGTGAGGCCAGGATTTGCTGGACAAGTGGAAGGTGATGGGAGTCCAATGGAAAGAATGACTTCAATGGAATAGGTAGGAGAAAACCGTGTGAATGACAAAAAGGTGATGACTCATATTTTGGCATGAATAAAAAAGTGAGGACCTTTTATTCTTACCCAATTTACTAAACAGTCAGAGAAATGAAGCCTAATAATAATGTACATTGACAGGGTGTGATCCTTCCTATTTTTAAGATCCTTTTTAACAACCCTCTACCCATCCATCCATTTTCCTCTGCTTATCCGGAACCAGGTCGCGGGGGCAGCAGTCTAAGCAAAGATGCCCAGACTTCCCTCTCTCCAGACACTTCCTCCAGCTCCTCCGGGGGAATGCTGAGGCGTTCCCAGGCCAGCCACCTCAGCTGGCTCCTCTCGATGTGGAGGAGCAGCGGTTCTACTCTGAGCTCCTCCCAGGTGGCTGAGCTCCTCAACCTTTCTCTAAGGGTGGCCACCCTGTGGCGGAAGCTCATTTTGGCCGCCTGTATCCGGGATCTTGCCCTTTCGGTCATGACCCAAAGCTCATGACCATAGGTGAGAGTCGGAACGTAGATCGACCAGTAAATCGAGAGCTTCGCCTTACAGCTCAGCTCCTTCTTCTCCACGACGGACCGGTACATTGACCGCATTACTGCAGAAGCTGCGCTGATCCGCCTATCAATCTCCTGTTCCATCCTTCCCTCACTCATGAACAAGACTCCAAGATACTTGAACTCCTCCACTTGAGGCAGGAACTCTCCACCACTTTTTAACAACCCAAGTGGGAAAATAGGAAGAAGCGGTTTTAAATAAAACAAAAAAGTCCATAGCCTATGTGAGAAGGCTACAGGTAATAAATAACTTCATGTGCACGTTAAAAGAGGAACTACTTGAAACACGAGACCAGTATGCAGTAACTGAGTTGTGTCGCAGTAAGACCAGTAGTTATAGCCTGTGAACTGCATAGTGTTAGTCTATAGTAGAAGCAAAAAAAAAGAAGGATGGGTATAAAAAACAGAAGGCACAGACAAAAGAGGCATTGGTCCTCAGAGACAAAGAGGATGACAACATAGTTGCTGCAGTACATACTCAAGGCCGCCGCCCTCCCACTCCATCTGCACCAGCTCAGGCTGCAACGGAGCCTGTAATCGAAATTGGTCCACCATATACCCTGAAGTTAAAAAAGCAACTGAGGGAATTCCACATCTGAAAGTTAAAAGCTGCTCAGTTTGCAACAGACATAACAAATTTTTATAGGAGCTACAGATTGAAAGGTGCTGAATTAGAACTAGCCACCAGACAGGTTCTGGGACCCGACTGGTGTGTCGTCAGCAGGGAGTGGAACCCGAACAATGCCCAAGGCTAACCACTTGAGTATGACAATGCAGATCTGAATATGCACCTTGAGGCTTTGCTGACAAGAGCAAACACCAGATATCAAGCACATGCAAACTGGACTGAAGTTAACAGATGCTTACAAAAAGATGACGAAGATGTTGAGCACTATTATGCTAGACAGAAGGAGGTGTTTGCTTCTAAGCCATGTCCACCGGGCGTGCCTCCAACCTTATAATATACTGCATGAAGTGAATTTCTTTAGACAACTCTGTACCTTTGTACTTGACTTGTCTCCTTGCTGCAAGTAAACCATTGGATAGACAATTCCAGTGACTTTGTTGCTTTATTCAAAAACATTTTCTTAACTACACATACTCATACACATACTTATATTAATGAATATCTTTGCGTGTTCACTCATTGACATAATGCATTAATTAGCCCCTTCCCCTTCCCCTAATGCCTAACCTAATTCTAACCTGGACCCTAAAACCAAGTCTTAACCCTCAAAAAGCTGTTTCAGAAATTGAGGGCCAGCCAAAATGTCCCCACTCTGTAGCAAAAAATACTTTTTGGGTCCTCACTATATAGCAAGTACAAGAACACACAAGTACACACACAACTCCTATATCTTCTTGCTTTCTATCTTGATTTCTTTTTCTCTATACATCTGTTTGTAGCCCTGTTGCCGACAGACACATTCATGTGCCTTGCCAACCAAACAGCAACCCAAATGCAGCCGAAACCAGATTATTCCAGTTCACTGTGGTCAGTCACTGAGGCAGCGAGCAGAGAAAAAGTAGTGGATGGCTCAGCTTTATCACAGCTCACACACACACACACACACACACACACACACACACACACAGTTTCAAAGTGGAGAGTCTAGTGTCTCAGGCAGCAGGTGTCCCCTGAGTCAGAGTCTCTCTCTCTCTTTGAAATGGAGAGCTCAACTGTAGGGCAAAATTTTCTCTACCTGTTGATAGTCGTGGTGTCAACAGACAAAAGTAAAGAGAAGTTCTGAGAGGTAACAAAGGTAACAGAGAGAGCTGAGCATTAATAGGAAACTGGGAGCTTTATAAATGAAAGACTGAGGAGACAGAGTTCAAAATAAGGCACAGTGAATAAAAGAGAAAGGGGTGAGATTTAAAAAAGCAAGAGTGAAAAACAAGGGAGGAAGATGAAATAAAGGTAAGAATAAGTGACAGAGGAAGAGACTGAGAAGGAGATAAACAAGAGAGAGGAGGAAAAGGAGGAGCTACTAGCATGAGAGCTGAGAGCAATAAGGCAACTTCAGAGTACCAACCTGTGGTACCACAGCAGGGTCATGTCCTTGCTTGTATAAACACTGTTTTCGAATGTGCTGGCAGAACTGATTGGATCATATTTTCTCAGTGATGCAAACACATCAACAGATGGACCAGTACAGCTCGGGAGTAGAACTCACACTTCTTTACACCACAATCACATCCAGTGTGCAACTATGAGTCCATACAAATCTAAGGCATATACAGCCACACAGGAAAAGTATCGCGCCAAAGCTATGATTAAGATGCTTTCTCCGAGGGCATTTCATAGTTCTGCACATCGCAGAGGATGTCACAACCATGTTGACACTGCCATAGTCATGACATCATACTGATTTTTAGAGATTTGGTCATGGGCAATGGAAAATATCCCACTTGGCAATGGACAACATCTCATTTTAAAGATTTAAATTTGAAACCTGTCAATAAATGTAGGAATATCTTTTGGAAGGATTCATCTCTCCAGTTCCACAGACCTGGAGAATCTGACATGCAGCATTTAAGCTGCAGTGGAGGTTGATGGGTGGCCAACAACATTTAAAAGGTATTTTAAATGTTTTCCTTTGATTTGTCACCAATCTCAACATTAAAGAAGCCCCCAGACTCTTTCACTAGAGCCACTCTTGTTGAAATCAAAGAGAAAGTAAACTTACCCTGTCCATTGGAATAGTAGATCCACTTCTCTTTAAACTGCGTTAGAGACGCAGATGGTTTCTTCTGAATCGCCTTCTCCATGATGCTGCCTGGGTCCTGCACGGGGCCGTTCTTCAGTACCTGAGAGCTCCGCTTCATGCTACACACCACAATCACCACTAGCATCAGCAGGAGCAGAAGCACAATCATCCAGGGAAGGTGTTCATTGATGTCAAAATGATTATGGGTGCTCAACCTTGGGGTCCCTCTGCGAGTGGGCCTATAGTAGCCGGAGACCCCACCTCTGCCTCCTCCATTCCCGTGGCCAGCTATCTGGCTACCTGTCCCAACTCTGACTATGTCTGTACCCTCCACACCCTCCAGCTGCCACTTGCTGTGCCCTGGAAGAAGGTCAGAAGTGGGTTGCCCCCACTGTTGCTCGTAATTCACTGGTTGCTTGTGAGCTGGGGTTGGTGGAGTCCTTGGGGGATCACGGTTGTATGGGGAGGGAGTGCCAGGCTGGCTAAGGAGTAGCCCCTCTGCAAGGTGGTCTTCCCCACTTGGACTTTCCCTCAGTTGAATGGCTGCTGACTGGCGGTAGGTACCTGCAATGAGAGACCAAGGGATCAATAAAGACAAAGATAGAACAAGCAAGAAGAGAAATGAGAGAGAACAAAGACAGTACAGAAATAAGAGAGGAGGGACAACAGAGACAGGTAGAGAGAGTGAATTAGATTCACTCACTCAAGATATCTGTTTAACCCAGACAATGAAACAGAAGGTATCATGTGAGGGAATCCCAATACTTCAATCCATGTGAATAATGTGGCACATGAACAGAAGAAGAAATAACCTCCTCTTTCAGCTCTCACTAATCTGCCTACCCTGCCGTCTTCCTCGATACAGTACTTGGGTGGGCAGTGTACTCCAAACTGTAATACTGGACTTTTGAGGCAGATAGAGCTATCAATATTTTACTGTTTAAAAAATATCATATTGATGTGATATTATTATACTTATTCTAGCTAAATGCTAGAAAAGAGAAACAGACCATTTTTGATGACCTTAGAAGAGGAAGGTCTTCTACCAAATGCTGAAGATAGAAAAGACTTGTGCTGACCAAGTTGTTATGCAGCTCATTCTACAACCAGAGGACCATGCAAGAGAAGAGTTTCACTAACTCTAGTGAATGACAAAGTTCATAACAGTGACTGACAGAGTTCCAACCAGTGATTGCCACTCTGTAGGTGACTGGTAGTGACTGAATGACAGCAGCAACAAAGTAGCACCTCAAGAGCAGTAAACTGCAGCTGCCTGCGGCTTCTGGCTGATTGAAGGCCAGAAGTGCTGGTGATTTTTGGACATTTTTATGGTCAATGCTGACAGTCCTGCAAGTGACAAACACCATTTTCAGTAAACGTTTGTTTGCATACTAAGGGGGACATTTAATAAGCTTTTGTGGTCAATTTTTAGAATCACCGAGGAGATAATAGAAATGTATACAAATACCCTCAGTGCCTGATGTACCATTGCTGCAACAAAGGGAAGTGCTCTCAGCATGGCAGCTGCTAGTCATTTGAGATGCTGTCAGAGTTAAAAACATCTGTGAGGAGAGAGTGGGTGTTTGTAATTCGTACTGCTCACCAGAGGAGAATGAGAGGGACTTGTACAGGCTTCCATGCCAAACCATGCTTCAGTTACTCAGTGAAATAAAAGATGATTTGACTGATAGAAGACTGCATGGCTGTAGCTCCGAAATACACATGTTGATTTCTTAACCATATTAAAGTTCAAGCCACTGTAAACTCAGATTTTCTTCCAGTCTTCCTCTTGGTCCACTTATGCACAATACAGGCACCAGATCCTAAGAGGAGGTGTATTCAATTTAACACAGCTGCAGCTTTGCTTATTTACATCATCATTGTTGGTAAATTGAAAAACTGTTGTGCCACAATATCAGGTGCATCTGACGGTAATTTGCAGCAGAATTAGTAAATATCCCTTCAGTGATCCTTTCCGGGTTGCAAGCAAGAGCAGACGTCTTTACTGCTCCTCTTGTCTGTTCTACACTTTCAAGTCTTTGAACAAACTCTACAACTATTAAAATGCCTCAAAGAGGGAAAAGAGCTAATAAATCAGAAGTGAATGAGGATATGGAGGCAAAAGAAGTGTATCACAGAGCGGCGCAAGTAACAGACATACTGGATCAGCAGAAACAGATGTACATCGCGCTGATGAAACAACAGCAGGAAAACTTTAAAGGCTTCGTGCAGCTAATTATGGAGACAAACAACAAGAGATTCGACGACATGACCAGAGAAATACAGGAGATAAAAACAAGTTTGCAGTTTACCCAGCGAAAGGTGGATGTGATTAAAGCAGCCACGGGTGAACAGAAAATACAAACCAAGGAAACAAGGGATGATGTCTACAAAACTTGTGAAAGTTTAATAGCCATAACGGATAAAATGGAGCATTTGGAAGTACAGTCCAAGCGAAAAAACCTGATCTTTGAGGGAATCAAGGAGTCAGCTGGAGAAAGCTGGACGGA
>NW_018128071.1:137526-137895 GCF_001952655.1 Monopterus albus
GACCCGCACATGTATGAAGAAACACGCAGGTATATTGATATCTGCGACGGCAGATGAGCGTTGCAACCAACAAAAAAGTATGACCCATGTACGGAATGAGGCAAGTGATTTGTTACAGAAGTTAATAGATTTTGAGGGACTGGAGCTGGAACTGAACACTATTGAAAATACTGAAATTCATTATCATGAACCGGACGAAGATTTTGACCCTGAAAAAAACTTTTTTAAGAACTCTGAAAATAACTGCAAGTATTACACGGATGAGCAGTTTAACAGCAATGTTAAGACTGAAAAGAAATTATCACTAATTCACTTTAATAGCAGAAGTTTATACGCAAACTTTCAGAGTATAAAACATTATCTTAGTAG
>NW_018128071.1:140415-147079 GCF_001952655.1 Monopterus albus
ATTTAAAAATTCATGTTATACGTACAACCAAAAAAAGATTCTGTATTTCCATAAGGTGGGGTAAACTATGGAATAATTTAAATGTAGACATAAAAAATAGTAATAGAATTGACGAGTTTAAACATAAATATAAAGGTATGTGTCAATCAAGATATATGCAAGAACAGGCTTAATGATTAATTACATGGACAATTGTGGGTGTGGTGTATATTTTGTAAATATATCGTGTGGTGTAGAAGACAATTATTTATGTAGAGATACTGCTTGCAAACCAATGATGGTAAGATGATGTCATGGGGTAGGACTGGATAAGTCTGACTTCTTCCTACTCCATTCAAGCATGTACTAGGTATAAGCAAATTGATATTGGATTATGTGTAAAATTATGTGTGTTCTCATATCAACTGTCGTTACATGCTTGAAAGAATAAATCAAATCAAATCAAATCAAATCCCCTGAGCTTATATGTCAGGCTAAGTTTATATTTAAAATATGAACTTGTCAAAAACATTACACTAACAGTAAAACTAACCACAGCCAATAAATAGTAAACTTAACTGGCCAATATTTGGCCACTATGTTGATACCAATATATTTATGTATATCTAAACTCCACTTGTTATGGTAGCCCCCCTCACCAGGAGGGTGAGGGAGGACTGAGGTTGGACTCAAGTTTGCAGACCCAGGTGCTAGGGGGAAAAACATGACGGTAGCAGGTAAATAAAAAGAACACAGAGTATCAAAAATATGTAGTGTAGTGTAAATTAGCGTAGCGCATAGGTAGTGTGGTAGAGTCAAGCCAAAACGCACAGTGTCTGTCGGCGTAGCATTCTACCAACATGTACAGTGAGAGAAAAAAGAAAAAGAGAGGCAGGTCACGCCGAGCGGACCTGACACTGAGGTTAACTGTTATGACAGGACATTTCTTATTAACTGCCTACTTTTGATTTTTGGGCAAATCACATAAAACTCTGGAATTAGAATTGGATATGAGTGGATGGTGAAAAGATGTGATGGGAACAGTGGGGCCAACGTGTGTGTGAGTATCTGTGGGTGGGGGGGGGGTGATGTGTGGGCGGGGCTCCATTCCCATGGAGGCTGGTCTCAGAGGTTGCAGAACTCCTAAAAAAATACAGTGATGTTTATGACACACATGCTCATGCTTCTTAAAGCAAGCAATAATCCAAAAATCCAAACTGACTCTAGATAGACAGTGTAAAATCATGGTTATAAAATAAAATAAAATCTGACCCTAAGGACTGAAATGAATGGTGTTCTTTGTATGACTCATTCTGACACAGTATGTGTGTATCATCAACAGGTTAATCATATCTAGCCCTTTCCAGACATGCACTGGAACCCTGAAAATCTCTAGACATTACCCGGGGTGGGCTGTATGCGAGAACAGAAATGTCCGACATTAGAACAAATTCATGTAGTTTTCACAATACTATTACTGCACCTAAGATAATGAATAAATGCTTCTTGGCTTCCTGTAAAACTTGTATACAGCATGTTGCCGTATCATGGTGAAAATTTGTTGGCTGGGGAATTCTACACTAAGTATATTTTTCCTGTGAATCGCAATACAGTAATTTTGAGCAGGATTTCTTTTTTCAGCAGAAACAATAGTCTGTCTTTGCTGAATTTGTTGCAAGAGCTCCTAGCAAGATTCCACACCTTCTTCAGCCTTTGACTTCAGAAAGGTCACTTAACCCATTACTTTGTCACTGCAACATTACTACATTACATTATTTTAGCGTATCTTTTTTATGTAAAGTTACTTGTGTGTGTGTACCTTTAAGTAGACACACCTTCCATAACTAGTAAGCTACAGTGCATAATTTTACCAAAATATTTGCTCATGAAAACTTGGTAGATGTTTTAAAAATCTGGCAACATTTAGTTAACAATGTCATCAGTTTGGTGCAGAAATAACATTGTTGGATACACTTAAATTAGAATTATGTTGTGTGTGTTGATGTGCTAGCTAACTCCATGTGGAGAGGCTCACACTTGTTTTTCTTTTGCTAGCTACCGTGAGGCATGGGTACCGCGTACTGAAGTGGACCAGACGACACAGAACCCCACAACAGGTAAGACTTTTAAAAGCACACTGATAGGATATTTTTTATGAGAGGAAACGAGAAGGGGAAAAGGAGGATCACAGAGGAAGTCAGAAAATACCGTAACTCTTCCTGACCACAAATAATAGCATTCCTGAGGTCAGGAGCTAATACCATTTAATGTCTACAGATGCTCTGCCTTTAGGGAATTCCCAGAGGAAAAAATAAACATTTACATTATGTTCCAAGTGTCGAGTTTATACACAAAATGAAAATAATCAATAGCTCACCCAAAATTACAAAGTAACACTTCCATACTATGGTGAAGGTGAAAAACAAACAAGGTGAAATGCATTAAATATTCAATGTTATAAGGGCTGAGTTGTGCACTTTTGAACAACAAAGACTCACAGTCCTGCAGTTTCGCTCTGCTTCCACTATTTAGGCTATACTAGGCTAATTCTCATATACACTCAGAAATAAAGCAAATAATACTATTTCACAAAATGTTAAATTATGGGGTTGTCACTCAAATTAATGAGGAAAGTACATCCATACTATTTTCTCCTGAAAGTATAAGGAGTAATGAGGCCACTATTTAAATATAAAATTCATAAGAAAATGATTTATCAGTAATTAATATACTCAGAATGCAAATTACTGTAAAAAAAAAACCAAAAAAAAAAAACCCGACAGATTAATAGAGAATAGCAAAACAGGAACCCTCTTCTTACCTTTATGTCCAGGTCCGGTCAGTGGTGATGATGGAGAAGGTGAAGAAGTTAGGAACGCCTGTACAAGCACAACCTGCGGAGGCCCCAGTCTGGTGGTTGTAGAGAAGGATGAAGAGGAGGACAGAACTGTAGGAGGGAATCCACAGACATTATCTGTCTCTCTAGTCCCTGGTGTGAGCAGCACCAGCCCCCGAGCTTGGCAGTCTGTGTGGGTGTGGCACCTCATCGCGCTCGACTTCACATCTGAAAAAGTCCCCTTGGTGCACAGTTTACAGATCACATCCTCGGTTTCACTGCCTCGTTTTTTCACCCTTGTCCCAGGAGGGCACAGTGAGTGGGGCTTACACTGTATGCCACCACTCACTGAAAAGAAGCTGTTGGGTGGACATGTGCAGATACGGTCCTGGGTGGCCATGCAGGGTGCTTTCTCAATAAAACCTGCAGGACACATAGCCCGACAGCGATGACACTGCTGCACCCCATTCTCGCCCCGTGTGAAGGTGCCTTCGGGGCAGGGGCTGCACTCCCTCACCGCTGAGGGGGAGCAGTGGGCAGACACGTAGGTACCTGCCGGGCACTTATTGCAGACCAGCTGGGCACCTGATTCAGGGTCTGTGTGTCGATAGTGGCGAGGAGAGAAAATGGGCTGGTCAGCTGAGCTGGGTGTGGTCAAAACCCAGGAGATGTCAACCACCACGGTATACAGGAGCTAAGAAGAGAAGAGGATGTAGCAGTTAAGAGAAAATTCAAAAATGTCAGTTTTTAAAGATATATTGTACTATAAATAATTACCTACTCCTAATCAGGATTTTTATGCAATAAGGATGAAATGGATTGTTGAATGAAGAAAATTTTTTTTGATTTCTTAAAGCAGGGGTTAGCAGTTAGGTTCAACATTCATTCTGAATTACATGAGCAGCAGACTGACAATAAGTCATACAGAAGATCTGATGCTAATAATACAAGGAACAACTTAATCTTTTGTAAGGGGGACCAAAATGTTTTGTTGGATGCCTCAGTTAGGCCAACGAGCCACTATTTGCCTTCCATTACTTTAGAGCTTTCAATCAATGATGAAGAATAGATCACAAATTTCCAAATTTCTAAATGGTTCTTCTGTTCACTCAAGGCTTCTAGGTGAGATTTATAAACTCATCAGGTCATTAATTGAGATACACTAAACTAATGCAAGTCATCAAATCCAAAACTGCTTTCAGATCAGCAGCGAGCAACCACTCAGACAAATGTGGAGTTACCAAAGTAAAAGCCACGCAGCCAGACATGAGTGAGCTGTGTGTCAGGTTACATGGATTCTGGAAAGTCTGGTTTTCAACACACCTCATGCTGCCAGTGAATGAAGCTGTTGATGCTATTTGTAGGAAAGTTGTTCACCGAGAAAGTTAATCCAACACCATTTGGCTTACTCATTCCTCTCATTCATCCTGTGCCTCTGGAATGCCCACTTCACAGCCACAAAGGCACGTGATGAAGGCTTTTCTTAATTTCTTTTTTCAGGCTCCCCACTCACCTCTGCTAGGAAGCCAGCTCACCGGATTTAAGGGAAAGGGCCACATATGTTTGATTTCACTCTCACACCCACACACAAACTGAATGAGTCATCATGTCAGAGCAATAGTATCAGGTGGTCTGACTGGTAGAGGACTGTCTGTCTCCAACAGTCAGAGGTGTCCAACAGGCCTTTACCAGTTCCTATGGCACATTTTTAAACAGGGCACTACAGTAGACTTTGATACCTGTTTTGTATTTCAACTACCCTGAAGCCACTGTGTGTGAGCTTTACATGCTGGGTGGCCTAGGTGATAACACAATCTTGATAATTATCACACACAAAACACACAATAAGAATGATTAAATGATGACTCTATTCTACATAATAACCCTTTTATGCTGCAGTAGTAGAGTTATGGAGCTGACATACTGTATGTTGGCCCAAAACAAGGAAAAACCACTTTGTTGGAAACATAAAAAAGTGAGTGAATCTGAGGAGAGCCAGCCATCAGTAAAAGACAAGGAAATTGTGCAAAGTGAGGAATTTGGATTTCAAAACTGGATAAACATCAGAGTGATAACCCAGTGGTTGCTGAACTGGGGGACAGACCCGTTCAGGGGGCCCCAAAGTTATGTCGGGGGGCACGGCATGGTATATCTCCTCCCGAGACCCAGAAGAAAAAATGTTTTTATATTTTGATTAATATAAATTAAGTCTTTGGGATGTAAGAAATATGTCACAAGTGTAGCGGA
Source organism: Monopterus albus (assembly GCF_001952655.1). Lineage (NCBI taxonomy): Eukaryota > Metazoa > Chordata > Actinopteri > Synbranchiformes > Synbranchidae > Monopterus > Monopterus albus. The sequence continues at coordinate 145,478 of NW_018128071.1, forward strand.
AATGACTAGACTTTATGAACATGAATGTTAATATTTCTAATATTTTAAGACTGTTAAATTAGGGCACCAGATAGTTATGGTTCCATCACACAGTGATGAATTTGTTAATAGGAGTAATTAATTCAGTCTCCATCGGAAAGCAAAGAGTTCTACAGTTCATTGACCTACTTACTGGAAGTAAAAGAGACCAAAGATGACTTGAGAAATAGCCAGTTCTAGTCTAAATAATTTAATTTCCAATATGTACAAAAGGGGAAATGATCGGGATAAAAATATACAATGAAATGGTACATTTGTAACAGAGATGGAATCAGTGGATGGCTGGCTTATTGTTAGCGATGGTGGAATACTGAGCTACAGTTGTCTCAAATTACATCAGATTTTGGATCAAAATTTTAGGATTTAGTCATAAATTTGGAGGGAAAGATGACTGACAGTTTTTACTTATTAGAGACTTTAAATGAGAAGGAGAAGCGCTGGGTTTGGCCCTTTGAGCCAGATTCAAGCTGGTCCAGAGTTCCTAGATGGTCCTGAACGGGGGGCTCAGGACCACATATAAATCATGGTGTATTTCACACACTAGCTGCAGCTGTGGGCAAGTTACTGTGTAACAGCTGCTGGTTACAGGACCACGGTCTTTCTTCCATTCACAAAAGCTGGGCAGTCATATTAGCAGATGACTGAGTAAATATTTATCTGCAATACTTCTACAATAAATATCATACTTCCATGTTATCACATCAGTGACAATCAAAGCGTCCATGGTGCTTTTAAAGGGGATGAGAGGAGCTGGTTTGACTGGCCATTATAAAGCCTGTCCTCAGTCCTTATCATGCATACCTCGCTCTAATGTATTCCACCTTTCTACCATGTTGTGCCCAACTGCATCCAAACTATGCCAGTGCTGCTGGTCACCAAAACTGCAAAATGTTGTTGGTCACACACATAGCTATGCACCTTGCACCTGGAGTTTAGACTTGCGTTTACCTCTGTATCCTATTTCAGGAAAATAGAGCTAATGCCACCTGGTCATTTTAGCAGACGCATCTTCAACAAAAGCTTTAATTTCATTTCATTATGGGTACTGGGCACAGGAAGCTGTGGGGATCGGACGCAGCATTATGACCTGATCTTGCTTGTGCATTATAAATGGTACAATAGAAAGCAGTTCTTGGTGTTTGAGACACAAAGAAACAAGTTGCACTTCATCAGCTTCACAAGTGTCTGACTCTCCCCCTCAGTGGTTTTCATCAAAACCATTTCTCCATCACTCAGCGCTGTTGTTTCTGGAGAAAGGAAAATGTTTGAAAATGAAAAAAAGGAAGTCCCGGTGTCCCCTATGAGGGACGGGGTGCAAAATGTGTATTTTGAAAAGCTTAAAATTAATATACAGGTCTAAAATTTTAATATCTTTAAGACCTTCATAAATAAAAAATATTGTGAAAAAATACATACAATCTTTATAAATTTGATCATTTACACCCCTGACTGATGCTTGCTGCAATTGCTACCAGAGAGAACATGTGATCTGCTGTCCACACACCAAGTAGTGTGACATCAAGAGAGCCCAGGATGTCCTCTTCCCAGGACATTACAACACAA
>NW_018128071.1:147098-149266 GCF_001952655.1 Monopterus albus
GGGGGGGGCAGAAACAGTTCAGGAACTGTCTACAATTTATTATTCACCACTAGCTATTTTCACTTTTACCCCATATTAGAAAATCTCAAGCATATTTCAGTGAGGTGAGTCCATTTTTGTTTGATTTATGTGGCACACAGAAGTAAATACAAGTGCCTGCACCAATGTGCAACAGCACAACATGTACTGTGTATTCTTGAGGTCTAATAAACATGGTGAATGCCTTTCTTCTCCTCATTCCCCCTTATGGTTATTTGAAAAAAAAAACTGGCCAGATCACTAAGCCGCATTCCAAACCTTACGGTGAAGTTTTTAATTGTAGAAAAATCTTAGCTGGAGAGCAGTGGGTAGCACCATGTGGCACCACTTGGGGGTGACAGAGTTCAAGATTTTGAGATTCTACACATGCAAATTTCAATAGAAATTTTCAGGTTATAAGTTGAATGTGTGTTCTACTGTTACTACTTGACTTTAGTGTATTAAACAGCTGCAATGTGTACATGGTTCCTAGCAGTATCACTGTTATGCTTATATAGCTGAACGCCTAATCATTGCTATAATTATCTTAAATGCTAAAATTTTACTAAATCTTGTCTTGAACCACTCTGTTCCAGCAGCTGGTTGTTGTTAACTACACATTGAGCTAAATCATCCAATATATTTAAGTATCTATGCTGTAGAATTATTGTATGATTATTAGGGATGCAACGATACCACAAACACATGCTACGATATTGACATTATAAAAAGTCCACAATACGATATTTGTCACTTTTAGGGATAGCACATTATACCAAAATTCAATATATTGCAATACAAAAATGTCACAATATGTATCGTTTTGTCTAGCAATACATATCATGTGCTCTATCAGTGACTTCATATTTTTGTAAATAAGACAGCTTAACAGAACATTAGTCATTACATCTGGTTGTTCTTTACATAATCAAACTAGTGCTAGAAAAGGGGAAAAAGAAAAAGAAACAAAGTATTCCACAGCTAGTCGTACATTGTTGTCATTGAATTTTTAATTTTATCATGACTGAATCATGCACTGAATGCCATCCCTGGTAGGCCCGGGTTCGAGTCAGGGTTGCGTCAAGAAGGGCATTTGGTGTAAAACACATGCCAAATGTCAACATGCGAGTTGTCAGTGTGACAATTCGCTGTAGCAACCCCTAAGAAAAAAAAAAACGGGAAAAGCTGAAAGTGACTTTGTTAAATAATGCGCTGAATCATAGAGGAAAATTCTTATCATCCCATCCCTAGTCACAAAATTAAAAAATTAAGAAAAAAGATTTAAAAAATCAGTCTTGTTGTTTTCTGTATGATTTTCCTTTTAATTTGAAGTACTCTTGCTTTTCTTTATTAAAATACAAGTAGCCAGCCATGACCTAAGAATGTGCAAAACATTGGCAGGAATAGTCAGTGGCATTGAGTGGCTCTTTGTACAATTGCAAAACAAACAATGCAGCAGTCAGTATCAGTCCTTTTATGAAATGTAATAAAATGCTACTGCACCAGATGGATCTTGTAAACAAAAGTCCCACTCACAGGGGGACATCGTTGTTTTAATACTCCCAAGGCAGGTTTAACTTTCTCTTTTTAGTGGCTGTGCTGACCAATAGTGGGTATCCCCAACCACTGGGGTCAGTAGTGAGCAAATTGCTGCTTGGCAAATCATAAGAAAAAGATGCCAAAAGACACTCAAAAAGCCATGTAAAGGTGAGATTTATGTTTTGTTGGAGAGATTTTTAAACATTTCTTCTTTTTCAAGAGGAAACACTTTAACAATTGTTACTAAGTGGTTGGTTTGGCATTTGTGCATCTGGTGTGTCTGCCCGTCGCAATTACATTTTTGCACACAGCCATGTCCAGACTTCTTGCAAGATGTCTCCGGTGTAAATGGGGCTCCTATTGCCTTCATCCTGCAGTATTTGCAAATTGTTTGACAGTTTTCTTTCCACCGATGTCATTTCTTGAAACAGGAAAACTGAAAGAGTGGTGCTGGCCCACATCAAGAGCAGTATACTGGACCCCCTGGACCCCCTGCAGTATGCCTACCGGCCCAACAGGGCCACCTCAGACGCCATCACGGCTGCCCTCCACAATTCCCTTTCTCACCTGGAAAATGGAGACTCCTACATCAGGATACAGCTCTTTGACTA
>NW_018128071.1:149774-152031 GCF_001952655.1 Monopterus albus
GGACCGCAAGCGCCTGCAGAGAGTGGTAAAGACTGTTGAGAAGATCACCAGGACTCCACTGCCCTCTCTGCAGAGTATTTACCACCACAGGGTGCGTAGGAAAGCTGCCTCTATCCTCAAAGATCCCACCCACCCCCAGCACGGACTGTTTGCCTCCCTACTCTCTGGCCAGAGGCTCAGAAGTGTGAAATGCAGGACCTCCAGACTGAAAAACTCTTTCTTTCCCTTTGCCATCAGACTCATAAACAGCTGACAGGAGTTTATTACCAGGAAATACATCATGTACTGACGACCTGTACTGTTTACATTCTCAGTTTGCACATGCATAATTGCACATTGACCGTTCACTACTGCACATGCAGCTCCCATGTAGCATACAGTCTCTTATTATATTCTTATAATAGGGATTTGGATATGTCACCCTCTATGGTGCAGAACATCATTAAAAGATTCAAGGAGTCTGGAGGAATTTGTGTAAAGGGCACAAGCCTAAACTGGATGACCGTGCTCTCAGATCCCTCAGATGGCACCGCATTAAGAATTGTCACTCTTCTATAAGCAATATAACCACATGGGCTCAGAATTACTCTGGCACACCTGTGTCAGCCACTACAATATGTAATTATAACTATAAATGCTGCTTAAAACTGTACTGTGCCAAAACGAAGCCCTACGTCAACAGTGTCCATAGGTCGACAGCTCTGGGCTCAGAGGCATCTGGGATGGACCATCACCACCGTAGAAACGTGTACTGTGGTCAGATGAATCAGTATTTCAGGTCTTTTTTGGAAGGAATTGATACCATGTGCTCCAGACCAAAGTCAAAAAGGACCATCCAGACTGTTACCATCAACAAGTCCAAAAGCCAGGGTCTGTCATGGTCTGGTGTTGTGTCAGTGCCCTTGGCAAAGGTCACTTCCACTTCTGTGATGGCTCCATTAATGCTGAAAAATACATAAAGATTTTGGAGAAACATATGCCGTCTTCAAGATGACATTTTTTCCAGGGACGCCCCCATGCGTATTTCAACAAGACAATGCAAAACCTCATACTGCACATGACCAAGGCCTGGCTGTGGAGGAAAAGGGTGTGAGTACTGGACTGGCCTGCCTGCAGTTCCGATCTGTCCCCAGTAGAGAATGTATGGAGCATTTTGAAAAGCAAATTGTGTCAACGAAGACCCAGGACTGTTGTGAACCTTAAGACTTGGAACAAAATGACACCTGACACACTGAATCACTTGGTGTCCTCAGTCCCTAAACTATGAAAAGAAATGGCAACATCACACCGTGGTAAACGCTTTACTGTCCCAACTTTTTTTGGAATGTGGTGCAGGCATCAGAATTGTAGTGTGTTTATTTTGAACAAAGAATAAAACTGATGGGCAGCACGGTGGCACAGTGGTTAGCGCCGTTGCCTCACAGCGAGAAGGTTCCGGGTTCGGGCCCCACCTGGGACCTTTCTGTGTGGAGTTTGCATGTTCTCCCCGTGCTTGCGTGGGTTCTCTCCGGGTGCTCCGGCTTCCTCCCACTGACCAAAGACATGCAGCTTAGGTTGATTGGTGTCTCTAAATTGCCCATAGGAGTGCGTGCGTGTATGTGTGGTTGTTCGTCTATGTGTTAGCCCTGTGATGGATTGGCGACATGTCCAGGGTGTACCCCGCCTTCGCCCGATTGCTGACCGGGATTGGCTCCGGCCCCACCCGTGACCCCGTTCAGGGATTAAGCGGTAGAAAATGAATGAATGAATGAATAAAACTGATGAGATATCACATCATATCACTGATAATTGATATTGATAGCGCTTCACTCAGCCTGCCAGGTCTAAACCAAAATTGGGCAAAGAGATGGAGCATGAGTGGAGCTTATTAGACAGCTAGCGGCCAGCCACCTAGAGACCCTCAAGCCAGCAAGTGACCCCCCCGCCTCACTCAAAGCAACCATGCCTTTATTTATGTATACCTTTTTTTCCTCAATATAATTTAAATGGATGAGTTATAAAAAAAATTACAGTAACTATACTATCAACTATAGAGGCCCAAACCTTTTTTGTACCAGGCTGTAAACACATTTATTTCTGCTGTAAAGTTGGGCAGTTTAACATGGGAGTCTAAGGGGACCTTCTGGGGCCAACTGCAACTTTTGACACTTCCGCACTGGCTTCATTTCTCAGCCTTGGAGGTTGCTCCTTAGACACACCTAAGTATTTTTATAACCCTAATTCCTAATTGAAAGATCAAAGGATTTCACAGCTAGGC
>NW_018128071.1:152061-180801 GCF_001952655.1 Monopterus albus
GTAGGGAAAAGTGAATGTCACCCAATTGTCAAGGTTTAGTTTAGTTTTTTCTCTAAATATTGATAGCGGTAAAGTAAGAACCTAATCAAAGTTTGAATAAAAGCAAGTATTTCTACCCCCAGTTTTAATGTAGGATTTTTTCCCTCTAAATATTGATAAATGTAAAGTTTGAATAAAACTATTGTAAATTAAATACATATTAAACATGTAACTAAAATAAAATAAAACCTAGCACTTCCTTTCTCTTTTCAGAAACATCACATTAAAAGGCATACAGCTTGCATTTTACCTTTAACAAAACACAGAACTCAACACCACATCCCCTAAAGTACAAGATTAAATCCAACAGGTAATGTAAATTATATTCCATAAAAACCTCCAAGAATGCAATATCCATATGTTAGTGAATGTGTAACCATTTGACTACCGCCCTGTCTCCGCACCACAAATATGCTTGCCCCTATAAACTCAAGCTATAACCCTAAGAAAAAGAAAGGCTGACTAGTGAAGATGAATGGCACCAGGCAAGAACACGTAGGCGTATACCAGTGAAGCAAATCAGATAAATAAGAAGGTGCAAAGCTGTGATTTAAAAACAAATAACACAATTTTATAGTGGATCCTAAAATAAACAGGTAACCAAAGCAAAGAAGCCAAAACTGGAGAAATGTGCTCATATTTACTCATACTTGTTAAAAGACCATCACCTCTGTCTTTTCTTCAGTCAACTTTAAAAAATTAAGTGCAAGCCAAGATTTTATGCCCTCAAAGCATTTAAGCAGTGGCCTAACACAACAAGAATTTGTCTTTTTAACAGGTAAGTAAAGCTGGCTATCATCTGCATAGCAATGAAAGGAAATGCTGTGTTTCCTAAGTATGGAGCCGAGTGGCAACAAGTAAAAAGAAAAAAAGAAGGGGTCCAAGAAGCAAGCCTTGTGGAACCCCATACAAAAGGGGCTCGGAAGAAGAAGACACAGCATCGCCAAGTTTCACAGAAAAGGTTCTGTCCTTAAGGTAAGACCAAAACCATTCTAAAGCTATACCTCGAATACCCACCCAGTGCTCTAATCGAGAAATGAGTATATTGTGATCTACCATATTAAAAGCTGCAATCAAGTCAAGGAGCACTAGGACAACACAGTTCCCTGAGTCAGTGGCAAGAAAAATATCATTTAGGACCTTCACCAAAGCTGATTCAGTACTGAACTGATTGAAAAATCTCCTCAGTAAAGCCGGGGCAAGTGAAAACTGTAACTTTATTTAGGCTCACCCAGTATTGTATTGTCCTATAAATGAAAAACATGGAGCTGCTCTCCATGAGAAATGTGAGACCCGGAGTGATGGAATGTAGGAAATAATCACAGACAGGGCACACAAAACGTGGCTCAGCAAGTAAGAATGTTTTTTTCCTTTCCATGAGTAGTGTAGTCGGACACAAGTGAACAGAGACCAGTGGCTCCTGTGTGCATATGTAGAGCAAACGGGGTTGGTGGGTTTGAGGTGATGCACTGAGGGAAGAGTTTTGCTGATGACCCACATGAATGTTTGTCATGATCAAAATCTTCCACTGAACAAAATTCAATAATTCAGCATCATACAATATAGTACCAGTGCATGAATTTTCTTAAAAGACGTGGAGAGGTTAGCCTCATACATCAAATCACATTTGATGCATTTTAATATGGAATTTCAGTTTTGAAAATAACCCAGTGCAGAGAACATCTGGATCAGGAAGTTGTTGTTTTTTTAGATATAAAAGAGGGTAGTGGAATAAAAAATACATTTCTGTTTATTAGAGTTAAACTAAGACAAATTCATTTTATGATTAGTGCTAATAAGGATAAAGCTGTCCATGCATCACTCCATTGTTCTTTCATGACACCACCCATTGTGCTCATTCCCAGAACCTCATCCATAAACATCAGAGCATATTCTAAACATGCTGCTCATAACTCGGTTGCGTCAGTAACATCAATGCATTCATTCACATCAAAGTTCAAAGTGACAATGCTGGTAGGAAACACACGCAGCAGTAAATGGGAATATTCTGCTTGTTATAGAACAATGGATGGTCTTCCTGTGGCTCTTTCTGCTTGTTTGTGGAATTTTAATACATGCCCTGAACATTTCTACAACTGAGGTGTATCACTCATTGAGGCTGTGAAAAGGAAGGCATGCTGATACTATACACAAACTTTCTGATGGTTCAGTCAATGATACTCATGGTTTTCATGCTGGTACCCACGAAGCTGATTTTGTTTAGTCTGGTACTCATTAAAAAAAAAAAAGCCAGGAATCTGGCAGTAGTAAAGAAAAATGAGCCTCATAGCCATTTTTGGGGGTAAACATTGAAAATGGTCCCTCTGAAAATCATTTTAAAGCCTGAAACATACATGTTTTTCAGCATTACCATTAGCATATTACAATCTATTAGCATGTACTGTTAACATGTCAGGGTTTCCTACAGTGTATTACAGCAGATGCATGTCAACTCTGTATGAGTGTAAAATCCTTGCATGACCAGCCACAAATGTGCATTCAGGAATTTACAAATACAGTCAAGATTACAAATGTGTAAAAATGATTTTCTGTGTGTAGTTCTTTAAAATGTATTTACAGATCGTTAAATGCATGTGTACAGATCACCTGATACACAAATCATGTTACACTTGGATTTTCTTGTTCTGAGATCCACAAATTTGTGGTACATTTAATGACAGGTGGAAAACTTGTTTGGCATTTCAAGCTATTTTCCTGAGATAAAATTGCTGGTCACCTTGACTGGACTTTAACTAAATACATATTTTAATGTGAAATATTCCAGTGTCATGTGGCTTTATTATGAATATCATTTCAATTCAATTTAGTGTTATTTGTATAGCACCAATTCACAACAAAACTCATCTCAGGACTCTTTACATAGTAAGGTCTAGACCTTTATTATTATTATTAGTAGTACGTAGTAGTAGTAGTACTGAGAAAAGCCCAACAAATGCCCCTTGAGCAGCACTTGGCAACAGCGGGGAGGAAAAACTCCCTTTAACGGAATAAACCTCCAACAGACCCCGGCTCTTGGTGGGCAACCAGTTGGGGTGAGTGTACAGTAGAGAATGAAAAAAAAAAGAAAAGCAACAAGACACAACAAACAATCAAACACTGGGCAGGTTGATGTGGCCAGTGACTGCTCATCAGAAACGTAGCGCTCCAGAGCCAGGGACATCTGCCCTATCAATATTTAAGGTGATGCCAATTCACAAGTTATAGGTCTTCTGTTCACATTAGGGTAGCCTTCTGTATGTGGTAACAGTGTTGCTAGCTTAGTAACCTACTAGCTACCAATATTATCTTTAACTTAATTTAGCAGGCTAGCTAGCTGTGTTGTTACACATTTCATCCTTTGGCTTTACAGGGTTTTTAATAAAGAGATAAAATTGCTCATCATATCCTAATTTGATTTTAATTAAATATGTATTTTAATGAGAAATAAAAAGCCCACAACACCAACAGATAAATGGTTCAAATCACTCAATTCTCTAACTTCACAATTTTACTGGAATAATAAGAAACCCAAAGTTTCCCTGTCAACACTCCAGAAGAATAAATCACAAGGTGGCCTAGAAGCACCAAATTTTGAGTATTATTTCTTAGCAAATCAATTACAATATTTTGTTAAGTGGATTCAGAAGGACAGTTGTAGTAGCTCATGGATAGAACTAAAACAAAATCGATGCAAAAATACTTCAGTAACAGACCTTGCCTTCCTACCATACTCAATTAAGAAAATGAACTATTTTAAAAACATCACAATCTCTGCAACTCTGACAGCCTGGTGGAAAGCAAACAAAACCACTAAATCATCATTAACACCATGTAGATACACTCCAATTTGGCATAACCCTGACTTTCCAGTTAATAATAATCCCCTCTACTTTCCAACATGGCAACACAAAGGAATAACTCACCTTCATCATCTATTTGAAAACAACCAGTTTATATCATTTAATACATTAGTTCAGTACAGGCAACAGTACGTTCAGTACGTTAGTTCACTCACATCACACAAGGTAAAACGTTTAAAATGGGTTTCACTGATACAGATACCTACTCACAATGCACTCTGGATAGCGCCAATGATTACCTTCATGTTACTTGGACCTGTCAACCCGTTTACTCCCTCTGGGTAGAGGTGACTGAGAAACTCTCCACCATCTGAGCTGTAGAATCCCCCCATCCCCGTCACTCTGTCTGCTCGGTAATGTCACAGAAGTTGACCACCTACCAATTAAATATAAAAACCCACTTCTTATCTCTCTAACTATCACCAAGAAAACAATCTTTCTAAACTGGAAATCAAAAAATTCATTATACATCAACCCACTGGATCAACCTTCTTATAGAATATATCACACTAGAGAAAATATCATCCACCCATAAGAATAATATACCTACCTTCACTGACACTTGGAATCCATTTCTAATCTCTTTTAACTTAAACCAGATACCTGAGGCCAAAGCCACACACATTCAGACAAACTTCTAGAAATATAACAAGCTGCTTTTTACTTCATTATGGTTACTGTCACTATTCCTCATGGTCCATGTTTCTGTTTTGAGTATGACGCCTATTAACCAAATTAACTGAGAATATTACCTACCCCTCCCCCCCTTTTTTTCCTCTTCTCCTCTTCCCTCTCTTTCTAATCATTTACTGATCTGTTAATTTCATTTATTTTTGTGTTATGAATGTGTTTACGTATATATGAGTGTATACATAAGTATGTGAATGGAAAAGTACAGTGGGTACGGAAAGTATTCAGACCCCCTTAAATTTTTCACTCTTTGTTATATTGCAGCCATATGCTAAAATCATTTAAGTTCATTTTTTTCCTCATTAATGTACACACAGCACCCCATATTGACAGAAAAAACTGAAATGATTCAAGGATGATCTATACAGCACTTTACAGCTAAAGCACACCACACCCATATACTGTATCTTCCCCCCCAAAGAAGAAACCCATCCATATGAGCACACCATAAACTGGGCATCTGCTAGTTTGTCTCTGAGGCAGATGTGTAGCTATTGCCTCAATAACAAGGCCATGCATGAAACTGAAAAGCTTTGGCCAGACCTAAATTTATCAGTTGGTGAGTCACTTAATAAAGTGGTCAGACCCCTTCAGTTTTTGCAAACATTACTGTGTGCAAAAAAAATCACCACTTACGTATGCAGGACAGTGAAAGCTAAAGATGATGTGAAACTGTCGCCATGATATTACAACTGTCAAATGGAAGATACCAATTCACTTTATCTTTCCTCACTCCACTTTCATCTAAGATGGTATCTTCCAGCTTCTGACTGGCTGAACACACCTGAGCCAGGTAATCAGCAGCAGGTCAGGCACAGATAGTTGGGAAACAAGCAGGATAGCGGCCCTCGAGGACTGGAATTGGCCATCCCTGGTGTAGAACATGAGAAAAATACTATTACTATGATCACATGGGACTTGTAAAATGGGTCAGCTGTTTTTCAGGCTGAGAGGAAAATGAACTTTCAATTAAAAAAACTTAAATTTGTTTAATATGTTAATATATTTACATGTAAAATGAAATACAGTACAATACGGTAGCATATAAGTGAAACACCTCCCAGGCTTTTTGCTAGACCGTTACAGTTACAGTACATGCAATAAGAAATAGCATAAAGTCACTTAATAAAGTGGTCAGACCAACCTTGTAATAGAATACATCACACTAGAGAAAGTGTCAACCACCCATAAGAATAATATACCAACCTTCACTGACACTTGGAATCCATTTCTAATCTCTTTTAACTTAAACCAGATACCAGAGGCCAAGGCCACGCACATTCCCACAAACTACTAGAAATATAACAAGCTGCTTTTTACTTCATTATGGTTACTGTCACTAGTCCTCATGGTCCATGGTTCTGTTTTGAGTATCACACCTATCAAACCAAATTAACTGAAAATATTACCTACCCCCCCCCTTTTCTCTTCTCCTCTTCCCTTTCTTTCTAATCATTTACTGATCTGTTAATTTCATTTATTTTTGTCTTATGAATGTGTTTACATGTATATCTGAGTGTATACATAAGTATGTGAATGGAAAAGTATATAGTATATTGATATTGCTGTATTACGTTTTTTTTCCCCTTTTCTTTGTTATTTTATTACTACAATCTAGTGTTGCACGCTATACCGGTACTAGTCTGGTACCGCGGTAGTTTAATTCTATTTTCCCTTAAGTAATGAATATCAGTCTGCACAGAGTTGGATACACACACACTACACACTTTCACACACACAACTAAATACCCTGATTTAATAATCCCTTTGCCTCTTTTGTTAATGTCAGTTGTCTCATTTGTCTCATGTAGTATGTTATTATGTGCTTTGTCCTGTAAATGTGTTATTTTGTGTTGTAATACAAAAAAGAGAGAAATAAAAAAAACCTTTTTGAGTAAAACTCATCCAGATAGATTGATAGCAACAGCAAAGTAGAACAAGCTAAAGACATATGACCATATGTGAAATGAATGTTATATAGGCTATTGTTGCTGATAGATATGCAGAAATCAACTTTAGGTGTTTAGCTTCCCAGGTCTCATTTTGATCAAATATATTGATTTAATTATTTTCCATATTCTGATATGAAAGAAAAAAGTCTCTATCTTAGCAGTGCAACTTTTGTGTTGTTGTAGGCCTACTGGGCTAATGTTGGTATGTCATGTGGCTGCACATGCCTGTACTGTATTATGAATATTTGCTTTATGATCAATGTTTAAGATAATGCCTAGTTAGGTCCTCTGTTCAACTTTGGTGGTGGTGTGGTAAGAGTGCTGCTAGCTTAGAAACCTACAAAAAAAAAGTTTAAGTTAACTACTGACTGTAATATTGATTGTAGTCATGATAAGATGGTGCCACTTATGGCTGCATCGATCTTGCACTCTCTCATGTGTTTGTTGGTTTTCCTCCTTTTCTCTGTCTTTTGCAACCCATCCTGGATTACCTTCAGCAGAAAAGGGCTACTAAACATCAGACAACTCACTCCGAACACCTTTTCTCCTATTTTTGCTAATGCAAAAAGCTGTGTGGACATTTTGGTCAAATAGGCAGCACATTTCCACTCTCTAGCCAACAAAATGGATGAACTCCTTCTCATCAGCCAGACTAACTGACTTCTCACACTCTGCAGCTTTATGCTTTAGAGGCTTGGTTCAGCGACTCCATATCGGACAGCGCAATACAAATACTTGGCTTCCGGGTATGCAGAGCGGATCCCATAACAGGGTTATCCAGGAAAATGAGAGGAGGCAGAATTTGCTTCTACATAAATGATGTAAAGATGTCACAGTGTTAGAAAGAACTTCTACAACATGGGCAACATGGACTTAGAGACTCTTTTCATCAACTGCAAGACATTTTATTCACTGCAGGCCCACGACAGCACACTAAAGCACCTGGCCAACCAGACAACTAGCGTGGAACTGAAACATCCCGACTCCCCGCTCATTGTTCTAGGGGATTTTAATGGTTCACCCATGAACTGCCAAAATGCAGACAGCATGTCAGTTGTCCCACCTGGGACATTGGACCACTGCTACATGGTAATAAAAAAAAACACCTCTCTCTCTGTCCCCTGTGGAGCCCTCGGTCTCTCTGATCACTGCATGGTCCATCTCATCCCAGCCTATAGGCAGAAACTTAAAGCTGTGAAGCCTGTGGTCAAAACAGTGAAGAGACAGACTGAGGAGACAAAGCCAGAGCTACAGGCCTGCTTTGACTCTACAGACTCTAGTACATTTAAGGCTGCATCTACAGACCTGGATTAACTCACTGACACTGTGACATCTTTCATCGGCTTTTATAAGGATGTGAGTGCCCACCAAGACCTTCAGCCTTGGTTCACAGTAACACTTAAGCAGCTTTGTTGAGTCAAGAGGAGGCCTACAGAAGTGGGCACAAGATCCTGTACAGGCAGGCCAGGAACACATTGACAAGGGAGATCAGAGTAGCAAAGGGGAGCTACTCCAAAAGATTTGAGAGGCAGAACTTCCTCATCACCTCATTTCTTCTTCCCCCCATGATCACCTCCCTTCCCTCCAGCCCCCCACCCCTGAAGATCTGTGAAAAGGATGTGCATGGCTTTTAAAAAAAACAAAGGATCAGAAAGACACCAGGCCCAAATGGTGTGACCCCCTCCTGCCTGAAAGCTTGTGCTGAATAGATGGCCCTGATCTTCAACAGATCACTGGAGCTGTGTGACATCCCCTCCTGCTTCAAATGCTCCGCCATCATCCCAGTCCCCAAGAAACCCTCCATCAGCACACTGAACAACTACAGACCTGTCGCCCTGACATCTGTAGTTATGAAGTCCCATGTAAGACTGGTGTTGGCCCATCTGAATGACATCACAGACCCCCTGCTGAATCCAATGCAAACAGGTCAGTGGATGATGCAGTCAGCATGGCACCGCATTACATCCTGCAACACCTTTCTCTCCCCAGGGACCTATGCATGGATCCTCTTTGTAAATTTCAGCTCAGCGTTCAACACCATTATCCTGAACATCCACCACTATAAACTGACCCAGCTCACTGTGCCTGCCCCCAACTCTCAGTGGATCACTAGCTTTCTGACAGACAGGAAGCAGCAGATAAGACTGGGCGAAACCACATCCAGCACCTGGACAATCAGCAAAAGGGCCCCCCAGGGATGCATGCTCTCCTTGCTGCTGCTTTCCCTCTACACCAGTGAGTGCACCTCAGGGGGCCCCTCTATTAAACTCCTGACACTCACAGATGACACAATAGTCATCAGTCGCATCCGAGATGGTGACGCGTCAGCCTACAAGGTTGAACAGCTGGCCTCATGGTGCGGTCACAACAACCTGGAGCTGAACGTGCTCAAAACAGTGAAGATGACAGTGGACTTCAGGAGGAGCCCCCCCCCACCCTACCCCCATCATCATTCTCAGCAGCACTGTATCAGCAATGGAGTCCTTCAAGTTCCTGAGCTCCACTGTCTCCCAGGACCTGAAGTGGATGTTCAACATCAGCACCATTACCTCTCAAAACCTCGCAATCCAGTGTAACATGATCCCCGTGTGTCAGGCAGTCTCTGCACACATATCGAATGATCTGTAAATATACTGCTCAAAAAAATAAAGGGAACACAACATAAGACATCCTAGATCTGAATGAATGAAATATTCGTATTAAATACCTTGTTCAGTACATAGTTGAATGTCTTATTTTCCCTTGTGCTCCCTTTATTTTTTTGAGCAGTGTATATTTTAAAGAACTGCACACAGAAAACCATTTTTACACATTTGTAAATCTAGATTTTATTCGTAGATTACTGAACATGCATTTGGGGCTTTCATGAGACACACAAATTGGCTTTTACACATTTGTAACCTTGACTGTGTTTGTAAATCGTCAAATATATGTTTATGCCTAGTTATGAGAGGATTTTACAGCCATAACTCTGGCCCTCTGCTATCATTCTCATTAGCTAGGTAGCCACATAGTATCAGAGCACAAAGTGAGGGACCGTTATGGGTAGGTAAGTAATGTGACCTACACCTTCCAACAGTTATGGTAATATATTACAGTAAATAAAGAGCATTTATTTATTTTTATACTTTTGTTTGTAAGGGACTGTGTACAATATTAAACCTAAATATTGCCATGTAAAGAACTAAAACATAGTTCACAGCCACTGAAAGACCAGACAGCCAAATAAGGCGAGTGAGCAACACCACTTTTTCTCATTTCCCCCTCTTGGCTCGTGTTAAAACTTGTCAGGGAGCAGACTGACCTAATGTAAAACAACCCAGCACTGTCGGCACCTATGGTCAGAAGCCAAAAAAGATAAATAATGTGACAGCTGCTATTCAGCAAGTCAGGGGAGGAGGTCCGTAGGTTAATGGCAGGAAAACAGATGCTCGCATTTGGTCAGTGTTTGGGTATTTCTGTGGTTGCGTTTTGACAATCTCTGCAAGCTTCCCATCCTCCCAGTCAGACACAAGCCACTGTCACTGCATTTCCTATTTGCTGTCAGGGAAATAATAAGCAGAAAAGGAAATAAAGTGCAGCACCATTATACTGTCAGTAAATCCCTGTGTATATACACACACATTTCAGTCTGAGTGCTGCCAGCTTCTCCTAGTTTACGCCAGCTTTGTCTCTAGGTATTGCCACATTGCCCATAAACTACACCATCTGCTTGGTGCACAGACCACCCAATAAAACAACCAGACACAAGGCATCGAGACAAGAACAGGGTTATCTTTAGCTCTGTTCACTTCCAATTCAACATGTCCAGTTCACTATGCACTGTAATCCTTGTCACTGCTAAAATAAAAATCCTGCAGTGACCCTAAAAAAGTATCAGAGCCGTACTTCTCAGCTGATATCTCTATAACTCACAGATAGAGTAATGGGCAGACGGTGAAGAAGAGATCAATCAGATAGTTCTTATTTACATCGTATACGCCGACAGTATGTGGCACCGCTGCAGAGTAGGTTCTTGTTGAGCACACACACAGAGCAACACCTCAGCCCTCTAACTTTGTGACTATGAACAGAACAGCCTGTAATTCTATCTCCAGCAGCAGGCTAGCTAGCAGTCCTGGGACACACCCAGCAACCAAAATGCTTGTAGGTACTGGAGCTGAAGTACAACTCTTTCTAGGTGGCAGGCTCAACCTCAGCCTCTTTTCACTTCCATGTTTTTGTCTGTTTTGTCTTTAGGTTATCTGTACACTTTTGATATATGGGGCTATGGCTGCATGAATAACACAAGCAGTGTTTGTTTTGGCTAGTATAGAACTGCATGGTCTTTGCATGTGTGTGTAACAGACAAAGTGTATATAGCAGTGTACCAGTATAAAAATCTACCTCTCCTCTCTGTGCTGTGTACATACAGTGGTGTGAAAAAGTGTTTGCCCCCTTACTGATTTCTTATCTTTTTGCATGTTTGTCACACTGTAATGTTTCAGATCGTCAAACAAATTTATATATTAGTCAAAGATAACACAAGTAAACACATCATGCAGTTTTTAAATGAAGGTTTTTATTATTAAGGGAAAACAAAATCCAAAACTATAGAGCCCTGTGTGAACAAGTGTTTGCCCCCCTGTCAAAACACTGGTTTATCGCACCTGAGTTCAATTTCTCTTGCCACACCTGTTCGCAATCAAGAAATCACTTAAATAGGACCTGCCTGACAAAGTGAAGTAGACCAAAAGATCCTCAAAAGCTAGACATCATGCCGAGATCCAAAGAAATTCAAAAACAAATGAGAAAGAGAATAATGGAGCTCTATCAGTCCGGAAAAGGTTATAAAGCCATTTCTAAAGCTTGGGGACTGCAGGTGTGTAACAGACAAAGTGTATATAGCAGTGTACCAGTATAAAAATCTACCTCTCCTCTCTGTGCTGTGTACATACATGTTGCCTAGGGAATTTTTAAACAGTCATGCTTTATTGATGCCATAATGTAGGCTATATTGGTAGAATGTCTCATGGCTAGGGTGGGTATCTCTGCCTCTCATAGGATTCAATCCATATCTCGATACATGGCCCACAATTCGAAACAAAAACGGTACAGCTACATTTATAAGGATACAGTACAGTGCAATTCTGAGCAATTTTCAGTTCAGTTGAAATTCAATATTAATACAGCTCCTATTTCAGACACTATGTATAAATGTGTTTAGGGTAGGGAGTTTGTGTTTCCTCAAAACAGATTTTTATTTCAAGCAGCAAAAACTGAATGCTTACAGCATGATGCGATGTGTGTCCTTGCACATGAAATAACATATAGCTTCAGTTACTGATTTTGACCAGGTAACGTTCTAAGCTAATGGACTGTGAGTATGGCTGCTAACAATAGCACTGTTACCTACCTGTAGCGATAGCAACTGCTGCTGCAGCTAACTGAACTGTGACCAGCAGTTTTCCTCCAGTTCAACACCGCATCATTTTCCTAAGTGAGTAGCAAGGTTTGCTAATCCCAGTAGACCTATACTTGCACACTGCAGTTGTTTTATCAAGAATTTCTTCACTGTCTCTGAATTATTTTTTTTTACAAGACCTAGGTTACTAAATGTAAACATACAATTGGAGGCCAGAAGGGTATAATGCATCACACACAGTAGAGCCCAGAGCACAGTAAGAAGGTTACAAGAAACTTGCCAAAGATCTGTTTACAATGTCCACATGGGTATTAGGTTTGAATGTGTGGTTTTGGATCGATGCGGCATCTCTGACTTTTCATTACATGTTTACACCCCTACATGTGACTGTGTAATTTGTTGATTTTCCAAAAATATTAACCTTTGCCACCACATTTCTCAAGCAATGGAACCACTAAATTCAAATTTCACACATGGATCCTGGAATGCTTGGAACTATACAACATCATAAGAGCCTTTATCAAGAATTCAATGGGAATGTGGAAAACAACCCTAGAGGCCAACTTCAAGCCAATTGCACAAGCAGCAACTACCTCTACCTGCAGAGAGTAAGGCAAGTCCTGAGAAGTCAGCTGAACGGAAAGAACAAATTCTGGGTGATTAGCACCTACGCCCTGTTGGTCATCAGGTACCCTGCTGGCATAATAAGCTGGCTGAAGGATTAGATAGAGGCCACTGACATCAAGACAAGGAAGCTCCTTACAATGCACGGCGGGTTTCACCCCAAGTCCAGCATCCTGAGACTGTACACTAAGCGGAAGGAAGGAGGCAGAGAATTAGTGAGCGTCAGAGCCACTATCCAGGATGAAACAACAAAGATCCATGAATACATCAGCAGATGGCCCCGAGTGATGATGTGCTTAGTGAATACCTCAGGTAACAGAAACCAGAAGAACAAGGGAAGGAAGAGCAGGAACCCTCATGGAAGGACAAACCCCTGCACGGTATGTACCACCGTCAAATAGGAGTGGCTGATATCGAAAAATCCCACCAGTGGCTGGGCAAAGCTGGACTGAAAGACAGCACAGAGGCACTAATCCTGGCAGCACAGGAACAGGCTCTAAGTACAAGATCAATAGAGGCCGGGGTTTACCATACCAGGCAGGACCCCAGGTGTAAGCTGTGCAAAGATGCCCCTGAGACAATCCAGCACATAACAGCGAGGTGCAAGATGCTATCAGGCATGGCACACATGGAACGCCATAACCAAGTGGCTGGCATAGTGTACAGAAACATCTGTGCCGAGTACAAGCTGGAAGTCCCAAAGTCATAATGGGATACACTTCCAAAGGTGGTTGAGAATGACCAAGCTAAGATCCTGTGGGACTTCCAGATACAAACTGACAAACTGGTAATGGCCAACCAACCAGACATAGTAGTGGTGGACAAACAGAAGAAGAAGGCCGTAGTGATAGATGTAGCAATCCCAAGGGCTGTGACCCCTAAACTGGGAGAGTGGCTCCAACAGATTCCAGGAACAACATCTGAGATCTCTGTCCAGAAGAGTGCAGTGCTAGGAACAGCAAAGATACTGCGCAGGACCCTCAAGCTCCCAGGCCTCTGGTAAAGGACCCAAGCTTGAAGGAAGGAATAAGACCGCCCCCAAAGCGGGGCAAGTGGGAAATTTTTATTTTTATTTTTATACACATGTTCATACATACAGACACGCAAGTGTGTCAGTATGTCAGCATCTGCTGCTTTGATTTTCATCTCTTGTAAGTACCCCAACTTTATGGAAGTGCAATACTAAATTGTATACTTTAAAATACCATGGTAACATGCATCAAGTCAGGATGGCTGCTGCTTGGGTACTTTAACTGGAGTTGTTCCTCTGTAAAACAAAACCACATCTCCCATAAAACCCAACAGTACCTTGAAAAATAGTGCTGCTCAATTGTATTATAGCCTTTGGGGTTCTAGTACTGTATGCATCATTTTAACAATTGTCAAACATTTTGGCCTGGACAATACAGTATCTAAGCCCCTTAACAACCACACAAAGGGCAAATGAACCCACACACCTGCAATGCAACAGTCTTCAGGCAGAAGACTATCACGAATGCAACTTCAAGTGTCTTTATGTGTCTCGGTGTCATCATAGATCACTTAACATGCACAGAGACACAGGCTGCATGCCACCACTTGCAGAATAGCCTGTCAAGATCAGGGAAGACCTGTCTCTCTGCAGGACAAGCCACTGGTTTAAGATGGCGTGTGTGTGTGTGTGTGTGTGTGTTGGAACATGTGTTACATAATGAGGTATGTGCATACAAACATTTGAGAGTGGGTGGGATGTTTGTGCGTGTGTAGCAGACATTAAGCTGTAATTACTATCCAAATAAGGTAAGGCCCAACACAATTACACACACTGCACACACTAGCAGACAAAACACTCCCCAAAGCATTCACTTCATCCAGCACACACACGTGCCAGGCAACACAGCAGCATCTATTGCTGTGTGCCATTGTGCCTTCCTCTTAGCTCATTTCAGCTAAGAGATCCTCTTAGCTCATTTCAGCTAAGAGAACGAGACTATTTGGATTTGATCATGCTGCATTTATCACTGACAACAGCCAGAGATAATAGCTTGTGTAGATGTTTGAGTTTATTGCTTATGACAGAAGCAGGGAGCACCAGAAGGAACTGATCTAATAAATAAAACATGCAAGTACTGGTCTCTGTAGCTTGGTTTGATGATTTGGAAACATGCTCTCTGGAACACAATAAAGTTTTTTTTTAACATGATTGGTGGTTTAATGTCACTTAAAATATATCAAGCAAATGGATGAAACAGGCTGATTACAACTAAAAGTGACATCACTGAAGTTTCTTGGGGCTTTTACAGTTCACTGAAACTGATTTGGTGGAGAATGAGCTTTCACTTTTCATCTTACGTACCTTTTAAGTGTATGACAGTGTTTCAAATATACAGTAATGTAATATTAGGAGAAGTGATCACCTTCCTTTTTAAGCAATCTTTGGAGCTTTGCAACAAGAGAACTCAGAAAAAAGCAAGGTAACTGATGTTGGAAGAAAATTTCAGCATTACTGCATTAAGCTTAAACATACATGCCTAAAAGTGGAATTCAGCCATCATTTGCTTTAGCATTTACAGCTGTGCTTTTTGTAAGTCTCACATGTAAATAAATACATAAATAGAAAAAGCCTTTAGAGATAAAGAAAGAGACTTTATTGTCATTGTAGTTGTACAATGAAATTGGTTTGGCAGCTCTCAGTGAGCAGCAGTGATAAAAGAATCTAAATAAAACAAATTAGTTACAATAGAAATAGAAATATAAGCAACAACAATAAACCCAACATCAAATGTATACAATGGCATATGTGTACAGTGTTGTTGGCATGATGCAAAACGGTGCAAAGCAGTGCCACGCAATGTACTAGTTAATGTCAGTAAAATGTAAGGTGCTACATGCATTAGCAGCAGGTTGGGGGCAGGTTGGTTATTACAGTCTTCAGTCTTTTGGAGCTGTGGGTGTGTGGGATTGGGTATGTGTGTGTGTGTGAGGGAGCGGGGTGTAACCCAGGCTACAGCTCCAGGGAAGAAGCTGTTCCTTAGCCTGTTAGTGTGTGTCTTCACTGCCCTGTATCTTTTGCCCGACAAACAGTCTGTAGCCTGGATGGGTTGAGTACTGAACGATGTTACTAGCCCTCTTGTGTACGTGGCTAGCATAAACTTTGTCCAGAATGGGGAGCTGGGTTCCCACAATTCTCTGTGCAGTCTTGACTATCCGGGCGGGGTCTCTCCAGTTCTCTGCAGTGCAGCTAGTGCACCATGCCATAACCGGGTGCTGGCCTTTTTTAACAGGGAGGCCACAAAATGTGCAGGTCGGCAGCAACATCTCCAAGACCATCACACTGAGCACAGGGACTCCGAAGGGGTGTGTGCTCAGCCCATTAATCTTCACACTGCTGACCCACGGCTGTGTGCCAACCTACAGCACCAACCACATTGTCAAGTTTGCAGATTACAGGAGTGAGGTGTCCCAACTGGTTCTGTGGTGTAAGGACAATAACCTCTCCCTGAATGTGGGGAAGACTGTTGTGGGCTTCAGGAGACAACCTCTAAAGCATCCCCCACTGGCCATTGATGGTGCTGTAGTGGAGAGAGTGAGCAGCACCAAGTTCCTGGGGGTGCACATCTCTGAGGATCTCTCCTGGACCAACAACACTACAACACTGGCCAAGAACGCTCAAACACACCTCTGCTTCCTCCACAAACTGAGGAGAGCCAGTGTCCCACCTCCCCATCATGCGCTCTTTCTACCAAGGGACCACTGAGAGCATCATCACTGGCTGCATCACTGTGTGGTACAGAGGCCATACTGCCTCCTGCAGAAGGACCCTGCAATGCATAGTGAAAACAGCCAGCAAGATCATCTGTGGCCCTCTGCCTTCCCTCATGAACATTTTTAACCCCCGCCTCACCCACAGAGCCATCACCATTGTTGATGATACCTTCTACCTCGCACACTCCCACTTCAGACTCCTGCCTTCGGGGAGAAGGTATCGGAGTCTTCAGGCCCACTCCACCAGACTTACAAACAGCTTCATCCTCCAGGCTGTGAGGATGCTGAACACTGTCCATTACCTCCCCCCCTCTGCCCCTGGACCATAACCCACCACAGAACATAAAAAAAATACCTCTGCTGTTTTGCACAAACCCAGTACATTCCCCCTTCTTGTTATATTACATTTAAATCTGTTGCTGACTGTTTTTACCATCATATCTGCTGCTGTTGGTCATTTACACTGCTGTCCATGTGCATCTCAATCTCACAACCATCTGACAACTTTTTGTTATTATTTGCTGATTGTACATGGTTTGAGTCATAGCCTATTAGGCTCCACCATTTAGTTTTATCCTAATCACTTTTTTCTTATTCTTTTTAGTCTATTTTTACTTTTATTCTATTTTAGTTTCCTAAATGGTATGGCATTCATTATTTTGATTTTCTGTATGTCCTGCACATATAGTGAATAGGCAATAAAAATCTTTGATCTTGAACATTTATTTCGAAAAACCCTGGTAATTGTATTCAATTCATATAATTTCCTCATGTTTGCTAGTAAAATTCAATTATGTCTTTTACAGGAAGACAACAGATGACACAGGCTGTAACAGAGTAAACAATAGGCGGCTGAGTGCCCTGTCTCTCTCCAGTTTTCCACTGGAGGCTCTTTGTGATGCTCACCCACAGTAGAATCAATTACACACCGGTGGGATATTAAATATTAAGAAACACTGCCTTTCTAACGGTTTATTTCACTGTCAAACCTGGAAATATTTAACTTGAAGTTCAGTGTGGGACGAATAAAAACAGGCACTGGCCCTCTAAATGGAGAACCTGCTGGGGGAGAATAATGGATAAAAACGAGCAGGGAGGTGAATGAAATCTCATGCACAGTACTCACCACCGCGGACACACACGTGGCATGCATCGTCCTGATGTAAAAGATTCCAACAAACGTCCTTGTCCAAGTTGTCTGCTAGAGAAAACACTTTTAATCTCTAGGTGTTCCTCATCCTCCTCCTCAGTTTGCCGGAGGTGAGGCGCTGAGCCAGTCTCTGGTGCAGCAACGCTTTCAGCTGCAGTGTTTGATAGTCGGTGTCTGCAGGTGGTGCGGTTTCCGAAGGGAGGACAGCTTGGTTAAGGAAGAACGCTGTGGTAATTCCCATAGCGATGGTGGATGACGGCCACAATGGAATCGCAGACTCGACTCGCCTGGGTTTGTCCGTGTGCAGTGGCTCCCTGTGCGCTGTGCGGGGCACAGAAACTGCCGCGGTGACGCGCACACGGAGAGGCGGGAGTTAGCGCCACGTCTCAGCCAGTCGCATCGCAGACAAGCTTTGCACGTGAGTACAGGACCAGGTCACTGTAATACATCCATGGTCTTTACAGATGGGGGGGTAGTCTCAGGGACATGTGTCATGCAGGTGAAACTAGGTTAAGATTCATGAATTAGGCTGCATGTCCTTGTTGAACCCTTAGACGTCATGACAGTTGTTTTACCTACAATACAGGCCCACTTTAAGGTAGATGGTACAGTGTAGGGAGGGAGAGTTTCAATGAGCATTAAGGAAACTAAGGTCCTGAACTCTAACATATGGATAACACTAGCATACATCTTCCATGGCCTATATGTTGACCAATTTTATTGGTTCTCTTGTGTTTTTTTTTACCAAATTTACATATATCTTTGATATTAATATCAATATTAATTCAACCCTTGAGATTGGCTTCACTTCCTAATATTTTGGAATTCAGGGAGCCCACTTTATTGGTAGCCTATTTATTTATTTAATTTTAAATTTTTATTTATACTTCTGATCTCAGCAGTTCACTATTACAAATGTGAAAGAACATAAAATTTACCATAAGGTAATCACACTACGTTTTATATAAACTATGCATGAATAAATATATTAGTTTGCCAAAAAGTCATTCACAAAGAAACGTACAGTATCTTACATAGCAATAATGTTAGGAGACCACAGACAGGTCCAACCTAGACATGTTATGAACAAACAAATTATCAGAAATCCAAACAGCTGTTTTAGGGATTTGAGGGATGTGTTATCAACACAGATATAAACATACTGTATATTGTTTCACATGGGGTCAGTAAACAAACCTTAAACACAAGTAATGTGTCATTTTCTGCAGCAGACTTCATCATGAGTGTAAAATCATGATTATGGCCATACCTACCTCAAAAATCAGAAATGTTGTATTTTAAGTGGTGTAAATGAAACTCTGACTACAGTATATGCTGGCATATGGACCTCTACAAGTCCCAGTTTGCTTTCTATGTTTCCGTCCTTTTTACTATGATGATTATGTTTAAGGCTTAGGAACAAGCCAGATGTCCTCAAGATATTGAAGTCACGGTTCTGTTAAGACACTTGAGTTTTGTTCTCTTCCACTGACCAGCCTAATATTCAGTCTGGTGCACAATATAGTTTTGTAACCAGTTTCATAAAAGTGACTTTGTTTCTGTAACAGATATTGACACATGACATTTTTGAGAGCTCTATATATACATATGTGTGTGTTGTTTTTGACAATGGGGTACTTTTTGTTGATGAACAGTTAAAGAAACAGTAAGTAGTGTCCTGGTTTTTAAGGTAGTATATAATGATCTGTATTATGTTTGTCACCAGTTCTGATCTACATTCTGTTGTGCCTTTAACTGCAGCAAATCGTGAGTTATTGCATAAAATCAGGTACTATTCTATAAGTGCCATGATCTGTGAAAGGAACAGTCATAGTAATAGTCTTGTTCACAGTGCAAACGTTCAGCGGGATAAAAACAAAATAGTGCATGTAAAACAACAGAAAGTCATCTGTGTACAGTGGTGGAATCAGGGTGTTATTGGTGATATTTCGACCTGACACAGATTTTATCCACAATGAGAAAGATCCTTAAGTATTCAGAAAGAAGAAGGCCCCTTTGCTGAACCAAAAGAAGCTTTCCAGTTTGACTGTATTTTCCCTTTATATGCAGGGCTGCGGCTTGCCTGTTTCCCACCACACTAGCCTGAACTGTGATACGGCCAGGCCTGTAGCAGAGGCAGGGCTAATCAAGCCTTAGTCATCAGCCTGGCTTCCATCATAGAGCTGGTCCATTATGCTTAAATGTCATTCAGTTTCCCCTGAAACAGCATTAGGCCATTCTTTGTGTAATTTGCTGAGTCATGGAGCTTAAAGTATGAATAATTTAACAGCCCTTGTGATCCTATGTTCTATATTTCAGGTTTACAAATGGCTTGCTAGGCTTGTTTGGCTTTGTTGTAGAAAGGAGGTCATTGTTATGCCCGGGAGGAATTTTTATTTTCAACAGATGCAGTGAGCTGTCCATCGACTGTACTGTCATCTGAAGTACTGTAGGCATTTCGACAGTGAACGTGAAAAAAGAAGACAAGATTTTGGATTACATCTGAATTGTCAAAGAAATCAGTTTTTCACTGTGATTCATTTAGGGTTGATTAGAGTGGTTAAACAGCAAAGTTGTGTGAAACCAAAACAATAAGGAGAAAGATAGTAAATGTACCAGAGAGCTGAAGGGATCTGCAGAGCCTGTAATTATTCTCTGTGGGTTCATCACTACAGCAGTCACCTTTCATATAAAATATTTACTGTATAACTACAGCTTATCAGTCAAGGAGAAAACAATTCTGTTCTCAGAAAAAAAGACTCCAGGAAATCAACATATAACATGTTACGTTTGTGAGCTTTAGAGGTAGATTTGTTTGCATTAACCAGCATTAACCAGGCAGCAGTCAACTACACCTTTACTTTCCTCAGTCAACTAAATAAACAAACCCTATAACATGTATATTTCTACCCTGTACAACTGTATGCAATTCAGTGCAGCACTTCTGCCTTAACATATGTTTATTATTGAGGTCATAGTTAAAGGTGGTGTTGTACTGGACTACATTATATTCAGACGTGTTCCTAATATTCTGACCCTCTCATGTATGTAGCTGGGAAGGACAAACATATAGAGACACCTCTAAATATAACGTAGTCCAGTACAACACCACCTTTAACTGTGATCTCAATAATAAACATAATTAAATTTATTTATGACAATTTCACCAAAAGCTGAAATATGTTGAGCTTCATAAACACAGATGTTAAGGTGGAAGTGCTGCACTGAAAGGCATACAATTGTACAGGTGCACCTAATAAAGTGGCCAATGAGTGTATTTTAAAGATATAAGTAGGTTAATTTTACAATATTTATAACATTAAACTACCTTGACATGTGTCAAAGTAATTAAAACAGAGAAGTAGCTGGTACCAGTAGCATCAGAACAATACAGAGATTAGTCTGACATCTACTGGACAAACATAGTTGTTACAAATTAAATGCATCACTAAACTCAGCTGGACTCCAAGACATTTTGTCAGAAATTGTGCTGTTCATAAATACACTGACATGGATTATAAGCAATCAGTAGATAACCTGCACCTATCAGCAGTAGTCATACCAGAAATGCACTGAGCCTTGTTTAACCATTGGTTATAGAGTTTAATTTATTTTCATTAAAAACAAAGTAAAGCTTAAATTTGTAATGATGATTTTCTTACAATTGTTAAATACTGATCCAAAAATAAGAATGAAAACAACATACAGTAAAATAAACATTATGTAAATAACATCTTGTTTTAACATTTTGATTACACTACTCACATACTTGTAGCTATAAATTGTAATGGTAATCCTTGACAACAATAAGTCCTTTACTACTACTACTACATCCTTTGGCTGTTCCTGTTAGGGGTCGCCACAGGTAATCAAGCGTTCGCATGTATACATTTGGCACGTGTTTTACGCTAGATGCCCTTCCTGACACAACCCAAATTGGGATATATATACTGTATATGCACAACAGTAAGTCCTCTAACATTCATAATCATTATGTAAACATTTAATAAATGTTTTAACACACTATAATGTAGTATTTTATAAATATAAGGATATTTGAGGAGTTTGATTAAGCTACAGTAGTTGCCAACAATAAAAGCTTCTCTTTTGCAGTTCATTATCTATTAATCTCCACTTATTGGTGCCCACAGGAGGAGCTACAGTGGGTGACACGTATGTGTTATAACCCATTTATTAAATGTTTATATACTGCTTATAAATGCTAAATACAGGGACTGACAGTAAAGTATTGCCAAATATTCAAATGTATCCAAGTATCCACTGAATGTTTAATGGCTTTGTAGAAATGAGTGAACTAATATAAAATGAATATTGACTGTATTGCTTTGCTTGTCATTCTTACCCAGTGGTTGGCTTCGGTGTTCAATGTGTTTGGTGAACAACCGTGAACTTTGTTTGCTGACCCCATTCTACAGCTCTGTACACGTGTCAGTAACAGTTTGGACATGTACAGGGAGCTGTTAAATACGGTGAAGACCTGAGATTGTTTGCAATTTCATATTTTATCCACAGTGTGGCTCTGTGTTACACAGTGAAGCCAAGGCACGTTGAGCAGCAGGTGTTTTTTTATGCAGGCACAATAGATGATGCAACTGAACAGGGCCGGGGGAACTTATACAACATAAATGTATAAATCTTTGTTGCTACCCGGTTACTGTTCATTGTAGATGTTTGTCTGTAAGCAAGTTTCAAATTTGCATCAGCTCTTTGCATTTTCAACTGATGTCTCTGTTTTTTCAGATAGTCACAAGACAGTTAAGTGTAAATAATACATGTAAATTGTTAACATAGGAGCTACCTGCAGCCACTGGCAACATACAGCACCCCATCACCTTTTGGCACTGAACAGCTTCTTTTCTTTGGAAGTATTTGTTAGTAAGATGCCCTTTCTCTAGGAAATTGTGAACCCCAACCACCCACCCACCCAAAAGCATTACTCAAGGATAAAGTTTCTACTAATAAAGAAACAATGAATACCCATTTATGAGGGGTTAGAATATGCACCAAACTGCACAGGTTTTTTTTGCCGTTACTGTTATTCCCATAATCTACTTGGACAGCAGCATCCTGCTGCGTGTCATTCCTCTTGGCCAATACTAAACTGCCCTCTGTTTGTGTGTGTGTGTGTGGTATTTATGTTATGTGGCCAACTAAATTTGCATTGAAATTGTGTTTATGCTGTCTATTGAAAGGTTGTTGACATTTAACTTTAAATGGTTCCTCTTTAGGGTGAATTTGACGTCAACTACTTCCTTTTTACACAATTCATGATGTGATGTCAAAGAGATAAGCTGGCTGAATGACAGCGGGCACTGTGCCTACTACTGCCTGGGACCGTGGAGCTTGGCATAGAAAGGATTTGAGGTTAATCTGAACATTTCTGTCTTTAAAATTTAAAAATGATGTATATTTGTATGTTCAGCGCCTTTTTACTACATTGCCTTCTCTGCAGTCATGCTGTTTGGGGTGTTGTGGGGACACTTTTATGGTGTGTTGTCAATCTGCAGACAGGAAGAATCCCTTACCACCACACTATTCATGACATTTCCAAAATGCATTGCATCAAATGAGATTTAAACTAGAATTATTGATGAATCTTTGTTTTCTACATGTGAGAAAAGAAACGAAGAACATAAGAATGTTAGGAAAAAACTGGATTAGCCTTTTATGGGGCAGAAGCACTGGAGTTTTACATTTTAAAAGGGGGCATAACTGGGTTTTGGTTTGTCATTTGCCCCTAAACTTTCAACACAATGGAAAAATACATTCCTCTATTGTCAGTGTTGGGAAGATTAGGCTACTTTTGAAATGTAATAGATTACTTGTTACCCTATTAAAAATGTAATAAATATAACTATTTATCACTTCACTAAAGTAATGTAACTTTATATGATTCATTGTAATTGGATTACTTTTTTAACACATGCGGTAAAATAAAGCTGGAAAGTCCTAAAAATATGTAGTATAGATAGTTAGATACTTTATTGTTCCCATAGGGAAATATGTGGTAAGCAGGGACATTCAGGGCAAAGTTAAATCTTGACTACACATAAACAACATGGTGGGGTGGGATGTCCTTTATTTTATGAGTGACTGCAGTTACATTAACTTACTTGCAGATGTTCCCCTGGTTAAGTTAATGTAACTGCAGTCACAAACTCCTTCTCATCAACAGGACTAACTCTGATGTCTCATGCTCTGCTGCTTTATGCTTCACAGAGACTTGGCTCAGCGACTCCATATTGGACAGCGCAATACAAATACTGGCTTCCAGGTATACAGGACAGATTGTATAATGGTCTTAACCAGGATAAGGAATTTGCTTCTACATAAAAGAAGGTTGCTGTAAAGATGTCACAGTGTTAGAAAAAACTTGTAACACAAACTTAGAGACTCTTCATCAACTGCAAACCATTTTATTCTCCAGTCATACATCAGCTTTTGTGAGGACGTGTATGTGTCCACCAAGACCTTCTGCACATACAACAACAACGACAAGCCCTCGATCACAGTAACACTCAAGCAGCCTCATCGTGTCAAAGAGGAGGCCTGCAGAAGTGGGGACAAGGTCCTGTACAGGCAGGCCAGGAACACACTGAAAAGGGAGACCAGAGGAGCTGCTCTAAAAAGCTGAAAAACCAGTTTTCAGCCAATGGCCCCGTGTCTGTGTGGAAAAGCCTGAAAAACATTACTAGGTACAGGAAAACACATCCACATCCAACACCTGGACTGTCAGCACAGGCGCCCCCAGGGATATGTGCTCTCCCCACTGCTGTTTTCCCTCTACACCAACAACTGCACCTCAGAGGACCCCTCGGTTAAACTCCTGACACAACAGTCATCGGTCTCATCCGTGTCAGTGATGAGTCACCTTACAGACAGGAGGTTGAACAGCTGGCCCTGTGGTGCGGTGCAACAACCTGGAGCTGAACACGCTCAAAACAGTCTCCTGGGACTTGAAATGGATGATCAACATCAGTGCCATCATCAAAAAGGTGCAGCAGAGGATATACTTCCTGCATCTGCTCAGGGAGTTCAACCTGCCCCAGGAGCTGTCGATTCAGTTCTACAAAGGAATCATCGAGTCCGTTCTCTGCTCTTCCATCACTGTCTGGTTTGGCTCAGCAACCAAACAGGGCAGGAACAAACTCCAGTGGACAGTCAGGACTGCAGAAAGAATCATCTGTGCCAGCCTGCCCTCCATGGAGGACCTGTACACCTAATGGGTCAAAAGGAGGACAGAGCAGATTTCTGCAGACCCCTCACACCCTGGACATGAACTCTTTGAATTCCTCCCCTCTGGACAGCACTACATGCCACTGTGCACCAAGACAACGAGACACAAGGAGTTTCTTCCACCAGGCCATCACACTGATGAACACTTAACCCATGACTATATAACAGAACTGCAACCCTCAGTGCAGTACCTGTAAATATACACTTGTATATATCTATCTGGAAAACTACATCTAAACTGTGTGTATATATATTTATAAGTACTTTATTTTATTTTTTCCTAATGCACTTTCCTTTTTCTTGTTTGCACATTCTTTTTTTGTTTTTTCAGTCATCATGTTTACTTGTCTACTAGTCGCTTTACATAAGAGCATTATATACACACATTGAAAGCCACTGTACCAGAGTCCAATTCCTCATGTGTCCAACAAACCTGGCCAATAAAGCTGATTCTGAACCATGTTGTCCACAAATTTGCTGAGAGAAGGCTTTCCTGTATGGTAAAAAGATGCGAAACAACAGAATGAACATTATATTCTAAGCATAAATTCAGATGTAACCCCTTTGTAATCACTAACATTTTAACTAACTGTGTATTTTTTTAGTTAATATAACAATTACAATTACCTTTATTTTGTAATTTAATTGTAGTCACTAGTTATTCCCCAGCACTCTGCATAGTGGTGATTGATAGTTGCAGCTTTGATTCTCACCCTAATCAACAGAGTCCAGGCTTCAATGCACCTGCATGCACTGCTCTGCTTTCTATTGATTCTAGTTACTGAGTGGTTACTCAGTGTTATACTCCGTTATATGCTGTATCATATTTTTTTACTTCTATATATTTGTATAGTTTGTATTTTGTACTTTTTATTCATACCTACGTATATCTACAGCAGATGCTTGGGTGGTAGCGTTCACAGTGGCTTCAGAAAGTAGGCTGTTCAGTCCTCTTCACTTTCGCCTTTCTTTCTGTTTCTGTTGTTTAGCCGATTTATAATGACAATCTCAGTTATTTTATAGTTATAGATCAGGCCAGTATCAGACCTGTTTCTCGCACACACACACACACACACACACACACAGAGTAGTTGCTGTACTGTACTGAGTGGCCCGATACTCGGGTGTCAATGGTCCATAAATCAGTCCTTTCCCGGGAATGTCCATGACAGTCTGTCCTGACTGGAGCATCGTGAAGTTTCCTCCTGTTCTGTGTTTCGGTGTCAGCAGGCAAACACCAACAACCCGTAAGGCGAGTCCAAGAAAGGTGGAGACTCCTGGTTAACTTCCTGCACACTATTCTTGAAGCACTACCAAGAGAGAAGTGGGGAGGTTACTGTTGCTCCTGCTGGGGCAAGGACGAATGGATATACGGTCACTCGGCTTGTTTTTCGGCAGTGAATCGATAAACACACTTTGTGGTTGATCGTACACATCGTCCTGGCTAGTCGCTATAGTGGTGAGGCTGCAGGATAAGAGATTCCCAGCATTTGATAGTAAGGCGGTGCGAAGGACAGCAATGGGTAAGTTTTCCATGATGTGGCGTTTGTGTTGTTTTTATACGTCTTTCTTTGTCGACTCAACATAACGTTACAAAACAAGTGGAACACGCGTAGATTGAAGCATTAAACCAAATGTCAGTGTGTTAAATCACGCTTACTGCGTTTGACAACAGGGAGAGCAAGTTAGCAACCGAGTAGCTTGCTGCTTAGCCTAGCCAGCTAGCTGTTTGGTTACATGGATAACGCCGCCTACATCCTTGGATTCGGCTGCATTTCTAGCTACTGTTAACATTAACGTCACCTCAAAGCCAGTGGCCTCTGTAAAAACCACGTCCTGTCTTAGAAAGTAGCAGTTTATATTTCAAAATGAGAAATGCTTACAGTTTACAGTTGAAATGATCTTAACTCCACGGACAAGAAAGTCCTGGTGTTATCTTCTTTTGACGGTGTAGTTTAATTTCTTCTTTTGTTCTTAGCTTTAATGATCATGTAAAGAATTTTTTTTTATTGTGCTCCCTGTGTTGTGACTTCCATTCTTCCCATGGTAGTGACAGACTTGCTGTACAGTGTCCCACTCCCATGATTTACCTGTCTCCACTTCACACTGGCTACGAATGGACCTGTTTTTGATGAACACCCACGACTTGCCCTTTAATCTTATCGTAGGTTATTAACTTAGGTGACTGAGTATAGAGATGCACTGATTGCAATTATTTTGCCCAATTACAATTTCCATTTTTTCTTTGACCTGATTCTGGTTTTCTGTCTTTCTAATAACTGTAATTGACAGCATACAACGAAACTTTGCAACTTTTCTTTAATAGAAATTAAATTGTAATAAAATTATACATTGTATTAATTAAAGTTAGTCTTTCTTTCACTTTCTTTTTTTACAAGCCTCCAGCTAAAAATGAAGTGAAATATTTGTACTTCTCTAAATATAAACAGGTAACAGAAGAATGTTATTACTGAGCACAGTTCTTTTCAAAGTGTGTGTAGTTTGTGCTTGCTGTTTTTTCCATTGGTTGGATACACTGTGTATATATATATATACATACATACATACATACGTGGATGTAGTTCCCCATCTGCAAAGTGTTTCTGTAGGCCCTTCTGTGCACTTTGTACACCAAGTGCTTCCAGTGTACGAGTGAACGCTCACGACACGAGTGCGGGTCTTGCTTGAGGTCCTCTGCACATGCTTCATTTTGTCCTGTCTTTAATTGAAGTCACAGAGTTAACATTAGTTAGCAACATCTGGTGTGACCCCGCTAGTTACAGTTTTAACCAGAAACAGCAATGATCAGCAGAAGCTGCTACCTGAATGATTTCCACCCAGAGTGTAGCTAACAAGATTGTACACTGTGTTACACTGGCACAGCTGTGCGGCAGCAGCGGTGGCCAGGGGGCAAATATTTCATTACTAAAATTTAAGACCGACTACCTGCCCAATGAACGAATATTTGAATGCTTGGATAATTGGGTCCAGCCCTAGTAGTTACAGCCAAATATAGTTGCTGTCTTTGATGTCATATGCAGGACTTTAAAAAGAGAGAACAGGAGTAGATGGTGCTTGTTGTTGGAGAGTGGTTCGTGTGATGGTCATGCTGTATGAACGTAGAGGAAACGCGCTGATCTTTGTGCATGTGTCACAGGCTGTCTGTACTGTATCATGAAACTTGCCTACTTCATCGTGCTAGATGTGCAGTCTGTGGTTTGTGTGGTTGTAGGCAGTAGGACGCCTTCAAGAACTTTGCTATGCTGCAAAACAGGTTTCAGCCTCAGACTAAGTCAGCTATGCTTTTCACATTTTAATTCAGAGAAACCCTTAAAACAAACCTGTTTTGCTTGAACTTAATTCAAGTGAGGATGTATGAGATGTGAAACAAACACTGTATGCAAATTGAACGGAGGATAACAAGAACAGTGCAGACAACAAGCTGTGGTATATGGAGCTCCAAAATGTTCAGAATCAAATCAATAAATAAGGCATTAGTAAATAACTAATTATTTGAATAACTAGACTTTTACAATTTCATGGTCATATTATAAAATAATCAAACATATTTTTAAAATACAACTCATTATTATGAAATTATTTTATTACATTTTAAAAATATTCTTATTATGAAATATTTAATCATGCTTGTTTTCACAGTTAAAGCCTTCCAGTTAAAGATTTCTTTTATTTCCCTGCTTTTATTTCAAAATGTTGTTTTTCAGTGTTGGCTTTTATTTCACATTGCAGTTTTTCCCAGTGTCCTTTTTATTTCATAATGCTGTTTTTCAGCAGAATGTCTGTCAGTCAAGGCAAACTGGGCAGAGCCATTTATATGACTGGCTGCTCATTTGGTATTGACTAGTTTTCCTTCCTTCTTCAATACTCTACAGCAGGGGTGGGCAATTAATTTTTACAAGGGGCCACATAAGAAACCTGAACTGTGTTGGAGGGTCGAACCAACGATAACTTGAACTTAATTCTGCTCAATATTCATTATCTCCCATTGTAAAAAGCAGT
>NW_018128071.1:182607-212866 GCF_001952655.1 Monopterus albus
CTGTCAATATGGGGTGCTGTGTGTACATTAATGAGGAAAAAAAATGAACTTAAATGATTTTAGCATATGGCTGCAATATAACAAAGAGTGAAAAATTTAAGGGGGTCTGAATACTTTCCGTACCCACTGTATGTTGGTAGATCCAAAGATTTCCTGCGATATTCTCAACCCTCCTCGTTACAGTGTATCGGGACAGGGGCATGTTCTCATATGTGCCCTTTTTTTCCAGGCATATTAGTGCTGCAGAGTCCAATAAACACTAAATTAATAAACTCGCTGTCAGAAAACGTCTTACTTTTCCTGGCAATTTTGTGGGATATAACACAACTTGTCTTGAAAGCTGCATCTCTGGGTGTGGAAAGTTTTGTAAAAGGTCTTTGTTATTTTTGCAGTTTTGCTAGCAAAGCATCCGACTCCCTTGCGCTCTCTTCATCCGACAAGTTGTTGTATTTCTCCTCATGTTTGGTCGCGTAGTGGCGATTCAAATTGTAATCCTTGAACACAGCAACCTGTGTACCACAAACTAATCGCACCAATTTACCTTTGACTTCTGTAAATAAATACTTTCCAGTCCATGTCTTGTTGAAAACGCGACATTCGGTATGAACTTAACTTTTTTTGGCATGAGTTGACATTTTGAGGGTTAGCTGGCCAACATCACCTGTCTCTCACCCGGTAGGTCGTGGGCCGTGAACTTTTTTCATTCATGTTCTGATTGATGGATCTCACACAGGCCAGACAGGGATGCCCAAAGGGCCGGATGTGGCCCGCGGGCCGTAAAATGCCCAGGTCTGCTCTACAGAGATCCTTATGCAGCCCTGTTTGCGAATGTTTAAACCAACAGAGTCGAATAGTTATGATGTGACATAGCAGCCACCTCTTTGTTTGAGCATGGTTGTGTTCACATCTCCCACAGACCTTGCTCGAGTACACATGAATTGTGCTCATGACCGCCTCTTCCCAAGGACATGGGCAATGTGCCCAAATCCGGTACACTTGTGTTCACACTGATCAAAATGAACTGGACTTTGGATCCAGGCCTTGGTCCCTAAGGCAAACCACCCTTGACTCTCCCTGCTTTGTCTACCTGACAATTGTTAGAATTGGATTTCAGGAGTTGCAGTTGTTTTATTTACTGTTAGTATTATTTTGCTTTTATAATGATAAAATTTAGTATGACTGTCTGTGTTTTATTAACAGCACCATGTATCAGTATTAACCTGGCTCTCATACATGCATAATAGTTATAATTTTCAGCTGCAGGTCAACTTGTAGTATTTCTTATTTTCTTGGATAACTGTGCAAGAGTAGATTGCATAGATAAGTGGCGTTCTGAAAACTAAAGATAAGATACTGTTAATTTATGCTATTTTACAGACGTGAAGTCTGACGGGCTTGAACTATTCACCCATGTCTGAAGCATGA
Organism: Monopterus albus; assembly: GCF_001952655.1. Classification (NCBI taxonomy): domain Eukaryota; kingdom Metazoa; phylum Chordata; class Actinopteri; order Synbranchiformes; family Synbranchidae; genus Monopterus; species Monopterus albus. The sequence goes on from NW_018128071.1 coordinate 184,033, forward strand.
GTAGGGGTTTTTTACAACAGAATCAGGGAAATAAGTGACACAGCTAACTGCATGTCCATTTTTAGTTAGAGAGAAACGCCTGAAAATAGAAGATAACAACACACACACACACCTACTGCCTATATGAACATTCTAGAATATTGATGTGTAACGTACCACCCATGTACAGGGCAGTCCCAGCCACCAGAAGAAAATAAATCTACGTAAAGCTGATTCCTGTTTCCTGAGTGTTACTTCTTGGGGCCTTCAGACAAAAGAACCGGTCAGAATTAAAAATATGCAATTTGGAGTAGAGAGTCAAAGGCAAGGGATGGGCCAACGCACGTCACATAAGTCCCCTGAACTGTGTATAGCTTTTGGCTATCTGGAGAGAGTTGAATTCCTGGGTATTTAGGAAGAATTTTCAATTATCAGGATTAACTTGGATTGGTTTTGGGATGTCCTTAAAGTTTTGATTAGGTGAACCACTTCTATCTTGATGACTCTCCCTGTTCTGTCTTATTCAAAATGTGTTTGGATAGCCAGGAAAAGGCACTGTATGGGCCTACACATGTAAGTCAAGTTCCCTGAAATGTGGTGTCACTGATGAGAACGATGAAGCACTGAGAGGAGGTAAGTATTCGATTGGTTTGGGGTTAAATAACCTTTTTGTTTTAATGGTTTGGTTTGGGGTTGGGTAAATCTTTGTGCTTGTGTAAAGGTGGTTAAGGTTAGTAAACTAATTTGGTTCAGGGTTAGGTAACTTTTGTGTGGTTGGGGTTAAGGAATAATTTGAGGTGGTTAAGGTTATGTACACATCTTCAAATGGTTAAGGTTAAGCAAGAAGTCAAGAGATGATTAAGGTTAGATGAGTGCCAATAGGTTATATTCAGGCAAGAAACTCCATGTGGTTAGGTTTAGGCAGGCATCTTGAGGTGGTTAAGTTTAGGAAAGAGAATGGAGCGGTTGGGTTGGGGGGATGAATCTGTCTTGATGGCCCTCCCCAGGTTAGGCTTAACCCTTCTAACCCTAAGTTTGCATCACTTTGAACTGGAATGACTCTAAGAGAGATTTCCAAAAGAATGTCCCACTTTTCATGAATTTACCATATCTAATGCATTATATGGTTAACTTTATAGAATATTTTAGCTCTTCTGGGTGGCTATATTTACATCATTCAAATCTGCCACAATCAGTTAGCCAACTGAATAAGGCAAAACATCAGGTTTAAAGACAAACTTTTACATGGTGACATTTACCAAACTATGGTGTCTGTGCAAATTCTCAGTCATCCAGGTCATAGTATGCTGAAAAAACTTAGAAGAAGGTATCTGGATGTAGTTTTAGGTAGAAGATGTTTCACCTCTCATCCAAGAGGCTTCATCAGTTCTGCCTGACTGGTGGTGAGCAGGAGGTATTTATCCCACTGGCTGGGGTTTCAGCCCTTCGATGGCCAGTCAACTTTAAGCTAGAGAACACCCTACGGCAGCGACTGATCCTTCCAAAGGACAAAACACTCAGACACAAACAGAGTGATGTGGTGTATACAATTAAATGTAGTCAGGAGTGTAATGACCTGTACATTGGGGAAACAAAACAGTTGCTGCACAAACGCATGGCCCAACACAGGAGGGCCAACCCCAGTGGACCAGACTCAGCAGTCCACCTCCACCTGAAGGACAAAGGGCATTCTTTTGAGGACCATGAAGTCCATATCCTCTCCAGAGAACATCGCTGGTTTGAGAGAGGAGTCAAAGAAGCAATTTTTATCCAAATGGAACATCCCTCTCTGAATAGGGGTGGTGGACTTGGACACAACTTGTCATCTATCTACAACTCTGTTTTGAAGACTCTACCCAAACATTTCCACCCCAATTCACACAACCACAATAGGCATTGGTCGACATGTGAGGGTTCAAAGACCAGTAACGACTCTCACGATACCAGACCTTAATGACTCAGTCGTTAGAGGACATTATTGGCTGTCAAAGGACTGAAACCCCTCTCGTGGGATAAATACCTCCTGCTCACCACCAGTCAGACGGAACTGATGACGTGTCTTGGATGAGAGGTGAACCGTCTTCTACCTTAAACTATGTCCAAATGCTTTCTCCTAAGTTATTTCAGCTTACCAAACTATAGCTGTTTATGTAAAAAAAAAAAGTAGTTTTAGACCTGTGTGTATCCTGTTGTGTCCACACTTAAGTTCAGTGTTTATTTTGTCATATGCACAGTTAGGAAACGTGTTTCCCTGAAAATGAAATTCTTATTTTGCTGTCCACATGAATGCCACAAAATACAAATGAAATATAAAGTAGATAAATAACACAAAATCTAAGGCACTTTAAGCAGCAACAGATGCAGCAATATAGTAAAAAATATATAGGAATATAACAGAATGTATGCTGCATGGGAGCAGTATGTGCAGCAGAGTCATTGTGCAATTATGCATGTAACAAATAAGTAAGACAAAATCTAAGACACTTTAAGCAGCAAGAAATGCAGCAATATAATAAAAGAATATAATAGAGAATGTATGCTGCTCAGCTCAACTTTATTTATATAGTGCTTTACCACAGCCACAGCTGACCAAAGTGCTTAACATACTGTACAAGTCTAAAATCGTGACATCATCACTATGAGCTACTATTTCTGTGAAGCTTCTTCCGGTTCTTTTAAACCAGGAACTCTCAATGAGACGAAGTAGACTGCTTTAGATTTTATAAAAAAATAACCGTGCTGGTTTATTCAGAGGATCACAGGTAAAATTTACATTACACGTCCAGATCTCTCTCACTCTCTACCTGCGCGCAGGCAGCAGAAAAGATCAAGATCTCTGGACCAAGGAACCTATATAATCTTAATCATTTTTTGGGCTAGCCCATGCTACTCGGGGCGTCAAAACCGTGACGTCACCTGATAAGCCAGCTTTGCAGCTGGCTATAACGTTAGCCAAAACATGAGGAAAAGTCAAGGTGTGTGACTGTTGTTTTCGTGGTGTGTATCTAAAACAATTGGACATAACCTTACACATTAAGACAAATATTAAGACTAGCATTACAGTTGACACTAACAGCTCTTTGCCTGTAACCTTGACCTGCCTGCAGTCTGCACTGCAAGTACATTACTGAACAACTTTATTTATATAGCGCTGTACCACACCTACAGCTGACCAAAGTGCTTAACATATCATACAAGTCAAAAATCATGACAGCATAACTAAAAATGAAAACAATAAAACATACACTATAGCACTACAGACAGAGTCTCAATCCTGGCCAAACGCCAGTGTGTACAAATAGGTTTTCAAATAAGACTTAAAAATGGACAACGAGGGGGCCTGGCTAATATAAAGAGGCAAAGCATTCCACAAATTTGGACCCACCACAGCGAAAGCTCTATTTCCCCTAGTTTTCCACCTGGCCCTTGGTGCCTCCAGAATAAGCTGATCAGCCGATCTCTGGAGGCGGGCAAGACACAATTGGCTGACTCCAGCGTACAATGCATTACAGCAATGTATGTATGTTCTCATGGAACACATGGCAAAAATGTGTAATTTAAAAGAATGACTTTGCTTTGTAGTGTAGAATATTGTTATGATAAAGATGCAACCTACAGTCTATATAGCCCCTTTTCCATCTCTGGTACTGGCTCGACTTGACTTGACTACTTGATTTTGGTATCAGCTGATTCATTTTCCACTGCAGATACAGTATTCCCCTCTGCAGCCTAGCTAGTTGTCACAGCAATGCTGCATTACACTGCCATGACATCACCAGCAGCCGACATAGTAACAATGGAGGATATCAACGGTATGCTGTTCTTGATTCTCGGTATGTGGCAGAAAAGAAAGGTTTTGTTTCAGAAGCAGCTGAAGGAAGCAAGACTTTTGTCAGACTGCTGAAACAAGCAGGAGCATTTGGCAAATAGTATTTTGGAGTTGAGATGACTCTGGTTGCTCGAGAGTAATTTATGCAATTTGTTTGACCAGTCATTAGCCAGCAGTGTTTACACATCACTGGTATCGCTTCAGCTCACTTGGTGATATCAAAAATCGTGCCAGGTACTATCCCCAGCATTTGATAGCTGGAAACACAAATAAGGCAAGTAGAGTCAAGTCAAGTTGAGCCAGTACCAGGAGGTGGAAAAGAGGCTTATATAGCCTATACAGCCTGTGTTTAATACTGTGTATGTCAGTAACGTTAAAATAAAACACCTGGGCCATCGCATTTTTCCACGTTTAGTTAGCTCCACCCTGCGTTTAAGTACCAACAGTTTTTAAATTGACCTGATGGCTAACCCACTAAACATACAAAGTGATAGTGAAAAAGTAATGGCAAGACTAGCTTTCTGATGTCACTGAACATCAACTGGAGTCACGTGTTAGCAAACCTGAGTCCAATCAATGAAACTAGAATGGAGGTGTGGTTTAGAACGAACTTGCATTTTAAAAACAGTGTCAAGAGTGCTGTTCACAAGCAGCATCAGTTGATGTGAGCCAGGCCTCGCAAAAAGGGATCGCAGAAGACCCACAATCAAGAGTTGTTGTTTTACATGTAGTTGGAATCGGTATGTTCAATAAAGACATGAAAGGTCATGACTGTGTTTTATTAGCTTAGAGATATTGTTTGTTGATATTTATGACTGGTGAAAATCAGGTCACATTTCATTACCAGTTTATGGAGAAAACCAGGAAATGGCAAACAGTGCCATTACTTTTTCTTGCGACTGTAATTGTCTCTGTCCACTTTGATGTGATTGACAGTCACTCTGCTGAAAAACTACATTATGAAATAAAACGGGCATTGGGAAAACCTGCGTTGTGAAATAAAAGCCAGCTTTGGAAAAATAACACTGAAATAAAAACTGCTGGAATTAAATAAAAGGGGATCTGTAATAAAGTTTATGGAACTCCATAGTGATGTTCTTAAAAATGTGAACCCAGGCAAAAAGTTGATTTATGTTTTGGGATCATTAACATACTATATCTTGCAATCAGTTTTTATGAGAATCCCTTCCAAAGCAAACTTCTTAAAGTTGAAGTCAGAAGTTTACATCCACCTTAGCCAAATAAATTTTCCAGCTTATGACTGACTGAACACACCTGAGCCAGGTAATCAGCAGCAGGTCAGGCAGAGATAGTTGGAAAACAAGCAGGACAGCGGCCATCGAGGACAGGAATTGGCCACCCCTGAATTAGCCAATCGGAAGCTTCTAAAGCCATGACAATTTTCTGGAATTTTCCAAGCTGTTTAAAGGCCCAGTCAGTCAAGTAGATGTAAACCTCTGACCCACTGGAATTGTGATTATAATGAATTAAAAGTGAAATAATATATCTATAAACAGCTTTTGGAAAATGACTTGTGACATGCATAAAGTACATGTCTTAACTAACTTGCAAAAATGAGAGTTTAACATCTGTGGAGTGGTTAAAACGTCAGTTTTCATCAGTCTTAATGACTTCAACCTAAGTGTATGTAAATGTCTGACTTCCCTGTATAGGACACTATAGGTGCTCATGAGTTTTGACTTTGGTATGCCTTACTTCAGGTAGCTCATTGCTGAGGATATCTCAGCTGTGTTTGAACATGTCCGGGCTGTGTGCGTGTGGGCCCCTCACATTCTGTGTTTGGTTTCCCATGAAGTTAGGCTGCACACAGCCTGCTACAATTCAAAATCCACAAATTGGATTTCAATCTGTAGCAATAAGTGTTTGAGAATAGTGATGCTTGGTGTGGTAGCAGCCATTCTTAAATCTTGTATTTTTTGCCTTGATTCTGGTAGTGGATAGTAGAGACAGGAAACCAGGGGAGATGACAGAACAGAGGTCCCGGTTTGACTTGACCTGGAGACATTATGATTACATGGGCGATTTCTTGCATCCTAGGCCACCAGGTCACCCTGGTTACTGTTCTGCTTCTTTAGACACCTTCACTGTACGTTCTACAGAGTCATCTAAACAAAAGCTGAACACATGCCAAAATATCTGATTGAATATTAACCTCACTGGCCCCAACTAATGTTTACCAGAATGTGGTTCATGTGGATTTTCCCACCCTGGTTTTAACTTAACTCATGAAGGTCAGTTTACCTAGCAGTGTTAGTCTGGTGCTTAAAATATTATTAATAATAATAATTTGGCCATTTTAAGAGAGAATCAACAACAAGTGGCACACAATCATGAAGTGGAATGAAATTTATTGGATATTTTAAACTTTTTTAACAAATAAAAAACTGAAAAATTGGGCGTGCAAAATTATTCAGCCCCAAGGCACTGTATATATATATATATATATTAGACAAAGAGTTCAAAACTGAACTGAACACTGGTTATTAGCCTCTATACTTCTAGTGAGTTGAAAACCACCCAGGTTAGTTTGATGACTGTGCTGCAGGAACTTGTTCTCTTTGATGATGACACAACCGGTCACTGTTTCTTGCAAATGTGTAAAATGTCAGCGTAGATTATCATCATTCAAAACCCTAGAAAACTGTTATGCATGCGTTTGTTACATCTCATCTGAACTAAGACCTGTATGAACTTTTGACAGAGACCATGTCAGGCAGAGCTTGGCATTAAACAAGAAAGGGCTACACCTAAAACTTGTTGTTATTGGTAAGAGCTAGACTGATAAATTGTCCAAAATTCACTTATTAATGGCATCAGTATGTTGTCTGTTAAGAATATACATTACAAAAATACCCAACTTGGGTGTAAGGTAATTTAGAAACTGTCTTAGTTGTGTATTTTTGTTATCAGAGAGCACCAACAAGCAGATCAACAGTAAAACCTTATGCTTAGTGTGCATCTTGGTCACAGTTTGCCAACAACATGCTGTAAATAAATGGTGAGCAGGAGAATTTAGAAGAGCAACAGCTCTCTCTTCCCTCTCACTTGATTTCTCTTGGCAACACTTTGCCTTTCCTATCAGCTACCTCTCAGTTCAATGGGAAGGAATGCAGTTATGAGTTTCCTCTTCATCGACTGTGTGTGTGTGTGTGTGTGTGTGTGTGTGTGTGTGTGTGTGTGTGCGTGTGTGCGAGTGAGCGAGACACCTGTGTTGTAGACAGGCTGCCTGGCAGTCAGCTCGCCTGCGTGGCCTTGAGTAGCCGCCCCCCCATCCCCCATCCCTCCCTCCCCTGTAACATCCTCCTGTCTGTCACTAGCTTATATAATACCCACAGTGTACAGAGTCTTTACTTGGATGTATTGTTTGAGGAGAGTAAAACAGTTACCTGGAAAATTAGTACAATTTCTAAGACCATAAATCCCAGCAACTAGAGATGAGCAGCTGATCGGTGGAGATCAGAAATGGCCGGTTTTCCGCGCGATCGGCCTTGACCGTTCACCAGCCATTCACTCTGCGATTTCCGATTCTGTGTTGATCAGATTTAGAGGTACAACTGTTCACATCGTTTTAAATATGAAGGGAAACTATTGTCACATCTGGCAGTGTACTGATTATAGTATTAATGTGACAAGAATAAAGGAAGGCTTACTTTTGTTCTTGAAATATTTGGTTTTTCCTCTCCAAAAATATTGGAATCAGAATGGAGATTTGGGGGGCCAACACATTTCATAGATCGGAGTTCTATATGTTGCATGAGAGGGGCAAGTGACAAAACACTTTCTATGAGAACTTGCCTTGACCTGTGGCAGCCATGAAAAATACACAGATAAAGTAAACTCTAAAGTTGTGGGTGTGCATTCTGATTAAAACGGACACAAACAACAGTAAGCGTGAATGTTAAATTTTTAACAAAACTGCAATGTAGGACTTTATTCCAGGTTTAGTGTATGTGTGACAGTGTAAATGCTTCCTATCTCAAAAAGGTTTGTCAAGTTGTAAAGTTGTCAGTAGTCCTTATTTCTATTTAAATAGCACTTCAAAGTGAACAGAGGAGCAAATAAATATTTGAAACTATACTTCTGTTAAATTTTGTGTAATAGGCAGATATCGCAGGTCCCTGAATTGAAATTGAATTGTGGCATATTTTTAAGTATTGGCAAACATCAGATCGCTGGCAAAGAGAAGTGATATAGGATCATGTCGTGATGAGAGTGGTGATTTACACCCCTATCAGGAATTAATATCGCTGTGTGGTTTGTGCTAGTTTAAAGAAGGGGTTAATTTTTCAGTAGAAATTCTCATTGTACATGTAAGACTGTTCTTTGTCTCTGTATCATTCAGTCAGTGTTTCAACTAGTGAACAGAAATCTTTCTACTCATGTCGTACCTCAGTCCATATCACATGCACACGAGGAGAAGCAGGAGAGGCTCCTGAAGTCCCTGTAGGGGTGGGAGTTTATTACTCATCTCTGCATAATTTTTCATTTCTGTTTAGAAGCAGCACAAGTCATAGGTACCTGGATCTGATGTTAGCTCCTGTAGGTCTTTTTATCACTTATCCACCGAGTTTTACAAGTCTTTTGCTCAGTGCTCAAAACTGTTGGTTATACAGAAAGCGACTGCATATGAACATGAATCAGGTTGTCACTAGGCCTGTTCTAACAAACCATCAAAAAACATGCCAATTTTTAAATTAAGCCAAAAGTCAAGATTAGAGCACTAATGATACAGTTTAACTGCTGTGTAGGAGCCTAGACTGCCAGAGATTTTATGCACAGCTGGGTGCTTTAAAAGTTCAGTTCAGTTTATTTGTATCAAGGCACTTTGCATAATCAGGTAAAAAGTCTTTACATAATCAGACCTTACAGCAAGCAATAAGACACAACAAACAGACATAGAGCTCTGAAGCCAGACATATCTGGAGGAAGGTATAAAGAGAGAAAGAACACCAAGCCTATCCTAGAATGGATGCCAATAATTTCATTATTTCCCAATAATTTCAGTGGCACGACTGCATGGGTACAAACAAGGGACATCCCACTGACTAGAAACCACTGGTACGGTTACATTTACTCAGTATATTCTAGTCCAGAAGTTTATGCTGTGTCATTTACCATTTTAACACAATGTTAAACAAATAATTGTTACATTTGGTCCAGACATCTTCAACTACTGCAAGACACGCATCACCCTCTCTTTCCTTTTGTGTCTCATCTTCTTCTTATATAGTCTTTAGGCTCTATCTCTATACTCATCATCTTCTTGACAGCACACCATTTAACAGATTTGCTTTTGGCTATAGCTATTTTTGCATTTAGGACAGGACAACAACCACTCTTGGTGTGGCTGTGGCTACTGCGCAACCCTTTAATGTTGTTTTTGAAAGTTATAGGTTGAATTTTATGTCTTTCAATAATGTGTTCAGTTTGGCTGGGAGTTTAACAGTGTGATGCAGTTTGTTTAACATTATTGACTTTTTTGAGTTGTCTGTGTGAAACCAGAAACAGGATGTAAGCACGGTTCTGAGTAGTCAGAATTTCACATATAGTCCTAGTGCTAGACGATATGGCCTCAAATCAATATCACAATTAATTGTACATTTTACCTCAATTACAATTAATTAATAGGTTTTTTTGGTGTTTCAGTTTTTTGGTTTGTTTTTTTGCCCTCATAGTTCACTGACAAGTTTTGTACTGTAAATATGGTCAACTATTAAAGCTGGGATATTTTGTTTCTAGTGAAAAAGTGCATATCTTATCTTTGTGATTTTAAAATAATTGAAGGAAACACAGATGAACTATCAATGGCTATTTATTGAATATTGCAAACAATTGAAATCAAAGCACAATTTGCTTGAAATGAAAACAGCTTATGGAAAAGGTTGCATTTTAGTTTTAATGTTAAAAGCAAGTTCACTGAACAAGTAGATAATACCTCGTTTATTGCAAACAAAATCAATTTTAAATATTACCCTCCAGCAAGTAGAAAATAACTTAAATCTCATGTAAACAAGCATTTCTAAATATTGTAGCACTGTGTCTGTTAAGCTGACGTGCACTTGCCAATTGCCAGGTGCAGCCTGTGTCCAAAACATTGCTGCCATGTCCATCCATTGAGCTCTGTAGCTTTGACAATATTAGAGCCATTGTCTGTTGTAATGCCCACATGGTTCTCTTCCATGATGTCCTACGCGGTCATGGTTCTCTTCCATGATGTCCTACGCAGAAAGCATATTTCTCAGGTCATGTTCAACATTTCTGATATGTGATCAACTGGAAAATATGCTGTCTCAAGGCATCTATTACATGGCTTCCATTCATCATCAATGTTGTGCAAAATAGGGCTCAAATATATGTCCATCATCCTACTTGACCAGAGATCAGATGTGCCTGCAAAGTGCTCAATAGATTTCAGTTCAACAGCTACCTTTTTATGACATGTTTTGTACATGTTGGGCACCACAGTATGTTAAAAATATTTTCGCGATGGCACAGTTCTGTTCAGGGTTTTAACAAGGTGTTTAAACCTACTGTGTTCAACTGTAGCTATGGGAGTCATATCCTTCGTGATGTAGTAGGAAGTGGCATCAGTTATTTTTTTCCATCGCCTTGGTAGTATTTGTAAACACTTGTATTATTGGCAGCTGTTTTGTGGAGGCACTTGTTGCTAAGCGCTTGTCAGCCATACAGTGTTCATGTTTGTGATTGTGCTGAGTGTTGAACCAGACTGGCGGTATTACCTTTGGTTGCTGAAACTGTTTACATTTGACTTTTTTTTGTTTGGCGTCATCTTCACTAAAGCCAAATGTGTCCAAACAATGGACACAGCTTTTTTTTTTTTTTTGTTTAAACTGCTTGAGTTGCTCAGTTGGCTTGGTGTTTGAATTCTCTTTAATAGCATTCGTTTCGATGTCTCACTATGGGATACGCCCCCTCACATATTCACAAAGGCACTTATACCACTACGCCAGTTGTGACGTTGGTGTCAGGACCCTCCACTTTAATTAGGTGCTTTTCCACCAAGTGCTACTAGAAAGCAATATCAGCTTGACTGTCTTCACCATAGGCAGTTTTCTCTCCTACACCCTGGGCTGTCCCCAAACAGCGGAGTTTTTTCAAGCTAGCTACAGCATTAGTTTGGCTACTCCAAGCAAGCTAACTTCAGCAGGCGCTAGATAACATGGCTTATCACACCATATATTCTTTGCTTTTCCTTGTAGCATACCAGGGACACCAGCTAAATGGCTAAAGCTGCAAAGCTACTCCAACCCATGGAGCAACATGCTCCCCTTATGAAGGGAATAAACTATCCCAAGCAAGGTGGGAAGCAAGACAGCTATTCCCAGTGTTCCCAGAACGTATAGAGGAGGTCAACATGTCAGTGCAAAGTATTCTGAAACTTAGAAGAAAGCGTCTGGATGTAGTTTTAGGTAGAAGATGTTTTGCCTCTCATCTAAGAGGCTTCAGTCTGCCTGACTGGTGGTGAGCAGGAGGTATTTATCCCACTGGGTGGGGTTTCAGTCCTTCGACGGCCAACAATGTCCTCTAATGACTGAGTCGCTGGGGTTCCGGTTTTTTGGTGGCCAACAATGTCCTCTAATGACTGAGTCATTAGGGTCTGGGATCAGTGAGAGTCTTTACCTGTCTTTGAACACTCACATGTGGACAGACACCTATTGTCCTGGTGTGAATTTGGGTGGAACTGTTTGGGTAGAGATTTCAAAACACAGTTGTAGATGGATGACAAGTTGTGTCTGAGTCCACTGCCCCTGTAGAGAGGGGTGTTCTATTTGGGCAAAAATTGCTTCTTTGACTCCACCTCCACCTGGCGGACAAAGCGAATTCTTTTGAGGACAGTGAAGTCTGGATGCTCTGAAATCCATCCATCCGAAAATGAGAGGAGGTGGAAATCTGCTTCTACATAAATGGTGTAAAGATGTCACAGTGATGGAAAATTTTTGTCATTCTGGTCGGAGTGTATGTAACACTGCAGACCCATGATATACTGTAGCACACTACAGCACCTGGCCGACCAGATAATTAGTGTTGAACTGAAACATCCCAACTCCCCACTCATTGTTCTAGGGGATTTTAACAGAGCAAATCTCACCCATGAACTGCCCAAATACAGACAGCATGTCAGTTGTCCCACCAGGGACAAAAACACGACAACTGCTGCACGGTAATAAAAGACGCCTATTGCTCTGTCCCCCTTGCAGCCCTTGGATGCTCTCTTATCACTGCATGGTCCATCTCATCCCAACATATAGGCAGAAACTTAAAGCTGCAAAGCCAGTGATTAAAACAGTGAAGAGATGGGCTGAGCAGGCGAAGTCAAAGCTTCATGCCTACTATGATGGCAGAGATTGGAGTGTAATGACCCCTCGTCTGTGTGGATAAGCCTGAAAAACATCACTGGGTACAGGAAACCTTCCCCCCTGCTGTTGGAAGACCATAAAATGGCAGATGACCTGAATGTGTTTCACTGCAGGTTTGATGCTCCACCATCATCCCGGTTAACAAGAAACCCCCCATCAGTGGACTGAGTGACACAGACCTGTCGCTCTGACATTTGTAGTTATGAAATTGTTTGAGAGACTGGTGTTGGCCTAACTGAAGGACATCATGCAGCCCCCTGCAGTTTGCCTACCAGGCAAACAGGTCATTGGATAATGTAGTCAATATGGCACTACATTACATCCTGCAACACCTTGACTCCTAAGGGACCTCCTGCACAGGTCCTCATTGTGGACTTCAGCTTGTTGTTAAACACCACCATCCACGACACCCTTCACTCTAAACTGACCCAGCTCATTTTAACGGCAAACACCTGTCATTGGATCGCTAGCTTTCTGACAGATAGGAAGCAGCAGGTGAGGTTGGTGGAAAATCACATCCATCACCCTGACTATCAGCACAGGTGCCCCACAGGGATGTGTGCTCCCCCCACTGCTATTTTCTCTCAACAGAAATGACTGCACCTCAGAGCACTCCTCTGTTAAACTCCTAAAGTTTTCAGATGAATAACATGTTTTGGTGATTCACCATCTATTTTGTTAGCAACCCTTTGTTTTGTCCCCTTTCTAACCTAATGTGTATCAGTCTGACTGTTTCAGAAGTCTTTTCTGTCTGACTTTAAGCACTCTATACATCTCAGCACGTATATCTTTCATGTCACATTTTCTCATCTGTAACACCAGATGGGGTGTATTTTTTCTTCTTCCCACACCTGTCGGTATCAAATCAAATCAAATTAAATTTATTTATATACAGTAGCACTTTAAAAACAACATCTAGATGACCAAAGTACTTTACATGGCAGAATAAAATCACAATAAATGACTAAAATAGAGTAAATAAGATCAGTGCAAATAAAAATAAAATGGCACAATAACACAGACACATACGTTCAATAAATTAAAAGGAATGCATCAGGCCCTACTGTGTATTAAAGCCAAGCCAAATAAATATGTTTTAAGCAGGTAGGTGATGATAATGTACTCATACATTGCTTTACCGCCTGCAAAACATAGCAAAAAGAAGAGGCAAGGTCTGTATTTCCACCAGACAAATATTTTTTCATCATGGCATGTACCATTGCCAAATATATCAGTTGTATGGATGTTTATTTGTGTGTCGGGGGTGTGCGGGTAACACATTATACAGCCTGTCCCGTGAACAGCTAAATTGGAAGGCTCTATAGATGTTGCCATTATTTACATTGAGACAAGTTGTTATCATTGTAGGCTTTGTTCACAGTTTACCATGTTTCTGTACTCTACACAAGCTCTCCAGATTGTTATTAGGCATTCATGTTGTGATTCAGAGTGATGTACCTCCTTCACTGTGCTCAAGATGCAACCAGTCAGTGCTGTATTTTATGAGAGGTTGTCATTTCCAGATTGGTAATTTCATATCTTCATGCTTTTTTTCAAGGCATAATATTTTTAGATGGTGACTCGTAGCCTGTAGAGGTCGATGCCCCCAAATGGGCACACAGGGTGTTCAACCCCACTTCTAGCCAAATTATTTATATAACAATACACTGGTCAACACACAGGATAGTATTCAATTAGAATCCCCTTCATTTGTCTTCTGTTACATTGTGTTTTGCATGATTTCTGTCTGACCTGATTGTTAACAGTGCATAGTGACCCCTGGTCTATATTTTCTGCACAATACAGTTAATTTATATTTACATATTCTACATTATACGTCCTAAAAGTATTTATGATTTCAGGTCTCATTTTATTTTTTTTACAAGTAATAATATGTCAATATTGTCCCAGGATGGTTGGTCTGACACCACATGCAACATGTTATTCACTATGCAACCACAAGTGAATAACCACTATGCAACAGTTTTGCAGTCATTGTAAATGATGCAATACACATGTTATACATGGATGCTAGTGATGCAGAGGCTTATCATTTTACTACGCACTCATTCAGCATAACTGATGCAATATACAGTGCATTAATCATAGAGCTACCACAAAGTACGTTGGTGACGCAGAGGGATATCATTATACTACATGTTATTCTCCAAACAGCTACCAGGGTTGTTTCGCCATGCATGAGTATTAATGTTAAAGGATGTGATATCACACTTTGTCGTGAGACCACCTAATTGTGAATGAAACCAAGCATGGCCTATGGAAATGTTTTTTTCAATTGTAAAAACACTGAGATGATGCTGAAAAAACTTAGAAGAAGGTATCTGGATGTAGTTTTAGGTAGAAGACGTTTCACCTCTCATCCAAGAGGCTTCATCAGTTCTGTCTGACTGGTTTCAGTCCTTCGACGGCCGGCAATGTCCTCTAATGACTTGAGTTGTTGCATGGATACACTGTGATAATAGCTTTCAGATTAATTACTTTATTAATGAAGTTATCTCATTTATATTGTAAATTAATTTATGTTGTAACCACGGAGGAGACAGCTTTCTTCCAGCTCTTTTCTTCACTTAAGTCACTGCTGCTGCCTGTGTTTCATGATGACAGAGGTATAAACATGAGTGTTGAACGTGGCAGAGCAGGTCTGAACTGACCATAGCTGTGACGATAGGAGGATGTGAGGGGGATGAGTTCCTACAGAACATCAATGAGCCATGGCTGCTTCAGTGGTCACATGACACAACCACATCTAAACAGTTATCCGTCAGCTATTTGCCATGCACACATACAGTAGCTTCCATGGATGACAGCTTATGGGCAAAGCTGAAAATTCACTTCTCTGCAGGTTTATGCTCATTTAGCATGCATTTTGATAAATTACTTGTATTAGGTTTTACCACACATACAGTAACGATTATAGGTGTTGTCAACTCGACCAATGTTTTACTCATCTCTCCTCTGCAGAGTCTCCGCTGCTGCCTGCTGTGTGTGTTGTGGAGCTCATTCAAACATGGACAGAAATGGCTGAGAGAAGCTGCTCCATAAACAACAAATCCCCATTTTCCAATCCACTGATCTCACTCACTGATCTCTTTGAGTATTGATAAAATGGTTCTGGTCCTTAAAAATTGAGAACACAAGGAACTCAGTCGTACCTCGCGCCCAGATTTCCATATTTGCTTATGTGATTTTTACTTGCATATGTGAATGAAATGCTTACACCATAGAGCCCTTTATAGTGATTAGAATCACCCAGAAAACCCTGATTGAAGCATCCCTGGATTTCATTAACATTCTATAAATCACATGGCTTTGAAGGGTTTATTTGTGCGTCTGACCCTCTTAGCCCTTACTGCACACAACCACGTTGAGTTTTTTCAGTCAGCAGCAAGACAGTGGAGATGGCAATTCCTTCCTCATGGACCAGTGCTCCTCTCCTTTTTAAAATCTTAAATATGAATGTTTGATGAGTGGAAAGCTGAAATCATCATTCATGGCCAATTTTTCACTGTAGTTTTGCCCAGGCTGCTGTGGTGTTGCGGCCAAGGTTGCTGATGTCATAGGCACAGGCACATACAGAAACACATGTCAAACTGAACCAAGTTTTACTGCAGATAACACTGTATTGCCTGACCAATGTAATTTAGTGCTGAATGACTTTGCTCAGGTTTGTGATTGTGTGTGTTTTAGGGTTCAGGAGTATACCTGTGGGAAGGAAACTGTGGGAGCACACTGTATTGCGGGGACCAGAAGTCATCTGTGCGGCCCGGTGGCTGGGCCACATGACTAATTTGTTGCTTTTTATGAAAATGACAGGGTATAAGTTTGGAGTGAGGATTGACTTTGGTTGAGGTTAGCTCAGGGTAAGGGTTAAGGTTAGGCAAGTAGCAGGTCTGGTGAGTGTAAGTCTCCTGGAAATGAATGTAAGTCTATGTGTGGACCCTGTAAGTGACGCCCGCAAGGATGTGTGTGTGTGTGTGTGTGTGTGTGTGTGTGTTAGAGAGAGCCACCGAGTTTGCAGTGTGCACTGCATGTTTTTGTTTTGCCTGCGCTTGGGGTCAAGCCAGCCATGCCAGTAGAACCACTCTGAGTCATTTGTTAAAAGAGCACACCACATAGTAAAATACCTCACCGCCAGTTAGCCCTCTGCAGCCCACTTATTTTTAGAGGCTGCTCAACCTGATTAACTGGGGGCAGGCCTGTATCCGGTCTCTCTTGCCTCTCTCTTTCGCTCATTGTTTGTTGTTCATGTAATCACAGGTGTAGTTTAGCCAATCAGAAGGTTATACACATTGTATGCAAAGATACTCAGATACCTGTTTGTATCTGTAGTACATTTTGTTTTTGCTATTTCATAGTCTCCAGAAAAGATGTACAGTATTATCAATCAATCAATATTTATTGCCAGGTATGTTAAAAATACAAGGAATTTGACTCTAGTTTAGTGGCCCCCAGAGTGCATCAAATAAAAACGGAATAAAAAATAGAATATCAGATTAAAAACAAGGAGACAAAAACAATTTATTGATAAATATGTGTAGATGTATACAATTTAAAAAAGAGCTACTGGGTGTATACACTGATTACATCTACAATTCATTGCACTGTAGAGTTTACTGTATCTTGTTATACATTAGAAACATGGGCCAGAGGAAAAACTGTCCTTGTGTCTGGTTGTTTTGGTGTACAGTGACCTGTAGCACCATCCAGAGTGGAGGAGATTAAACAGTTTGTGTCCAGGAGGAGAAGGGTCTGCAGAGATCGTCTCTGCCCTCCTCTTGACTCATACGATATACAGGTCCTCCATGGAGGGCAGGCTGGCACGATGATTCTTTCTACAGTCCTGACTGTCCACTGGAGTCTGTTCCTATTGAACTGGGTTGCCGAACCAAACCAGAAGTGCAGAGAACAGGATCAATGATTCTTCTGTAGAACTGTATCAGCAGGTGTAATCTTTAGTATCTTTTTTAAAATTTGTATATTTTTATGTGTTATATATTTTTTTGTCTTCTCATTCTTTACTTATAGTTCTGGTTTTATTCTGTTTTCATATTGTTGGGTACATAGGCACCTATTGGGCTGGAGTCCGATTCCTTGTATTCTTGATATCACTTTTAGGCTTTTAGCCCAATTTAGGCTGATATAAAATTCCTCACTTATTTTGTAATTGTAATGCCCATATATTTGGTCAGAACTTGGGCTGCCCCGTAACAGTCCACTTACTTTTTCTTAGTCAAATTGCTGCCCTTTTTTGTGTGTAAATATAACTTTGACATATTGTGATATTTTATTAATTCTGTTTCCCTTATGTCCCCCATCCATCTCTTATCTCTCCTGCTCCCATGTCCTTCCTTTCCTTCTCTTTTACTCCTCCTTGTTTCTCTATTTTCTGTGCTGTCTCCCCTTTGTTGGTCTTTTTTTTTTATTTTTTTTTAACACCATTCATTCCCCTCCCTCTTTATTTTCCTCTGTTTTCTCCTTCATCCCATCTGGAGTAGAGGTTGTGGTGGAGTTCGAGTATGATGCACTCCATGATGACGAGCTTACCCTGCGCCTGGGCGACATCATCAAGAATGTGAGATATATAGAGGAGGATGGTTGGATGGAGGGAGACCTCAACGGGAAAAGGGGCCTCTTCCCTGACAACTTTGTTAAGGTGAAACACTGGTTTAGCTCATGTTCATTTTCATGTTCACGCCACTCACTGGATCATATCATTGTAACATGCATTTCCTCTGTGGTTTTGAATGCTCTTTCCTTTTGTTGTACTATTAGATATAATTCTACTGAATCTCTGAGCGTTACCAGCCTGAGTGTGTTCATCACATGCTACATCAGATGTGGTCTGCTCACTGATTTCTTAGCTCCGGATGTGTCAACATCAGGAAGGACTGTATGCATAAATATTGCTTTTGGAATTGTGTGACATGAATGCAGAAAACGAAAAGGAGCTGACAGAAAAAAACGTGTTATGATGTGGGATATGTATTGTAGCTTTACTTGATTTTTTTTAATCATCTGATCCTTCTCTACTGCTCTGATAGAAAGCTAAGTTTGCATGAAATGACAACACTGAAAATGCCAATTGAAGTGGATCTGTGCTTTATTTAGTTGAAGCACCAGTTGGTACATCAGTTGAAGGTCTGTTTATTTTTACTGCATTTGTTAATCTTTCTGCATTTTGCAGCAAAAAACTAGACTGGAAAAGAGGTGGGGCCTATCCTTGACAGGTCAATTTAGAGTCTCCAGTTAACCTACACGTCTTGTCTGTTTGAAGGAAGCCAGAATACCTGCATTGTGAACTCTAACAAGTTTACTTTAAAAAAAAAAGGATGATTTGTCAATATCCTTTTGTTTGACACTGCTATGAAATCAAATTGGAAACTCATCTAATGCATTTTGCAGCTAATGGTTGGCTACAGTTTTGTTTTTTATTTATTTAACCTTTATTTTACCAGGGAATTCCCACTAAGATTAAAACCTCTCCCCCAAGGGAGCCCTCGCAAGATGACAGCTATGCAGCTGTAGACCAATAGGTACACAGGATCTGTGGTTCTGGTACAGCTGAGTTGTATTCAGCTCTTGTTAAGACTTGATAGAATGAATGGATGGTCTACTGTGACATCTGGTTTTCTATGCAGTTTATTTACATAGCTGATGCACTGTGGAATCAGTCACTACTGCTGTTGTCTTCACTTCTCTCTTGCCTTGTTTTTCACTTCTCCCTCATCGTTCCCTTTTTTCCACATCCTATAATCCTGTGTAGTAAGGTAGGTAATCTGCTAAGTAGCCTGGCCCAGTCACTGAGCTTGAGTAGTCGATCCTCTGAGCAGCCTGCTGACTGCTGAACTTTGCTCCTGACAACATTACAGTCCCCTGAGATGCACTTCTTCTTCCTGCTCCCTTTAAGTGTCCTTGTGTCTGATTATTCAGGGAACATGAAATATGCCTGAGGAGGAGATGATAAGGAATTTAACTGTGCTATGCAATGGTAAGTTAGGATTATGCGACATCTTTATGTTGTTATTCAAGTACCCTTAAAGTGACTAATCAATGGAAGTCTGTGTGTAGTTGTTTTATATGACTCCTCATACTTTGTGCCAAAGACACACTTGTCACTACTAAAAATTTAAATCAATCAATACTGTATTTTTCAGCAATGTCAAGATTTAAGAGTTGAAGAAAAAAGCTGATTGTTATACCAATAAATCAGTCTATCTCACAGAAGAGATAAATATTTACAATGTAGTTGGGTGGAGACAGCCTTTCTACACCAATCAGCCATAACATTATGACCACTGGCAGGTGAAGTGGATAACACTGCCTGTCTGTTTCAGCGGCACCTGTGTGCGGGGTATATTAGACAGCAAGTGTTCAGTCTTCAAAGTTGATGTGTTGGAAGCAGGAAAAACAGGCAAGTGTAAGGATCTGAGTGACTTTGACAAGGCCCAAACTGTGATGGTGAGATGACTGGGTCAGAGCATCTCCCACATTGCAGGTCTTGGTGGGTGTTCTTGGTCTGCAGTGGTTAGTAGCTACCAACAGTGTCTAAGGAAGGACAAATGGTGAACTGGTGACAGGGTCATGGATGCCCCGGCTCAGTGACGATGCTGCAGCATGACTGTAGATTAAACTTTTTGTTAAAATTTTTTTTTTAAATGGTTGAAATTGAGAAATACTGTACACTGATTTCAATGAATAGCAATATTCAGTGGCTATAGTGGTGTATCACATCTGGAGTGGGGAGGCTGTTGAATTTGTGCTGCCGCATTGACTCCTGTGTACACAGTATTAGGCAGGTGGTTATAATGTTGTGGCTGATTTACGGAACTTACTGCAACATATTTTGAGCTATAGTTACCTCTGACTTATTAGCCCGCATATACACTGATATTAAATAATATATACATAATACACAATTTTATATATTTTTAATAATACATAATGGTTCAATACATATCTTCAGATTGATATCTGCTGAAACACAATGAAGACACAAAGCTATTAGTTTCACTCTGGAGTGAAAAGCACAGCATTTCTCAAAAGTGAATCATGCTGTTTTGTCAGCCAAATTCAGTACATCAACCATAAGACTTGTCACATATGGTAAGATATGATATGTAAAATAAAAAAAAAAACTTGCGAAAGCCGCTTTGTTAGATGACTGTGCTAGAAGAAGAGATGACACCCATGTTTTATGCTCTCAGTACAATCTAATTAACACCCCGAATGTGTGAAAGCAAGTGGGTGTGTGTGTGTATGTATATGAGGCAATGTGTGGTCATGCTTTTTCACCTGACAGCAGAGACCCCTTCACACTCTTCAATAGTGTTGATGAACCACACACATATGCCTGAGAAGGGGGAAGTAACTCTTATGAGTTTGTCATCTACTTATGGTGCACTTGTCTGTGTTTTGTTTCTGTCAGGTTTCTGAAGTAGAACTGCACATCTGCTAACATTATTAATGCCTGTTGGCAGTTGTATTTTTCTTTTCCTTTTTTGGAAAGTGCCTTTTTTTTATTTCCAAATTTATTACAGTTCAGTTCTTCAGTTACTTATATAACCATCCCACAAATGGCAAACAATAACATTTTTTCTTGAGCATTTTCTCTTTTTCCATTATTTTTCCTTTCATCTCTGTGCCTGCACTTCCTCTCCAGTGGCACTGCAAAGTCAGCATGTTCACACACTCACACACATGCACTGCTCTGAACTCCCAGTGAGACATTTTTAGTTTTCAGGGCTGGAAGTGACTGGGTACCGGTCCAATGTAAGTGGTAAATGGTCTTATACTTGAAGGCACTTTTCAGCACACTCAAAGCGCTTTCACACTATTTGGCCATTCAGCCATTTGCACTCACAAACACTCACACACTGGGAGCAACTCAGGGGTTCAGTGTCTTGCTCAAGGACACTTCGACATGTTGACTGGACAAGCTGGGAATCGAACCGCTAGTTCTCCGGTTAGGAAATGACTCCCTCTATCTCTTTGATGGTGTGTTGAGATGTAATCATTTCCTTATAGAAAATGTTTCTTTTAAGGTCTAAAAGTGAGATATTTGGGTCTGTTTCTGGTTGTGGGTTCTGTTGACAACTATGGTATGGTCATGTTTTATCCTCAGTCAACAAGCAGAAGGCCGCCCACCAAGAGCCGGGGTCTGTCGGAGGTTTCTTCCGTTAAAGGGAGTTTTTCCTCCCCACTGTCGCCAAGTGCTGTTCAGGGGGATTTGTTGGGTTTTCCCTTTGTAATAATAGTGATAACAGTAAGGTCTAGACCTTACTTTGTAAAATGTCCTGAGATGACTTTTGTTGTGATTTGGAGCTACACAAATAAAATTTGATTTGATTTGAACAGTGACATGTCTGAGGATTGCAGGAGATGCTTAGGGTTGTAATTCAGTAATGTTGCCTGAAACAAATCTAAAATCATCTTAAGATTTACAAACCCTATTTCTAACCACTGTGCTACCTCTATTCTGTCTTTATTATTGGCAAAGAATGGTGTACAACACATTGAGCTACTTTGAGCACCTTCCCATTTGGCTGGTGCTGACAATAGCTTTCATGGTTAAAATAACAGATGCCACTGGTGGACATTATATCAGCTGCCAGTAGTTAAATTAATGGCTGGTTTGTGAGAGAAGAACCCTTGTTCACTGTACAGCTGTGACTACACCTAGTGTTTCTGTAGTTCCAACAAAGTAAAATGTCTTCTCTGTAGTTTAATCCCATAAGTGTCATTGTATTGTGGTGAGCAACACTGAAAGTAAACATAACTTTTATCTTTACATGAAAAACCCAGACTCCACACCTATAGGTTAGGTTTCTTGGAAACACTGTGTTTAGCCCTGTGACAGGCAACCCTGCATAAGATCCAATCAGTGCATGGATGTGCACATTCATATTCCGTAATGTTCTAAATTTCCCCCTCTGTCTACTGTATTTTCCACCTAGTATCCTGACTATTTAATGAAGGTGTGACATGGACTTTGTGCTGTTGCCAGGGAGTTCCCCAGGCTGGGAGAATGCATCAGCTTGTTTTACAGCATGACTGTGTGATGTAACTGGGATCATTAGCAATAGCTGTGGGCTGTAACTAGTACAGTGCTGCAGTGAGTACTGACGGAGCTCACCGTAGTCCTGGTTTATTCCATGTCTCTTAAACTTACCAAAACTGTTGATTTGTCACACACATTTCCCTTCCCCCTATGTTATGTGAAAATCACATTTTGTTTCATGTCTCTTTTAACCTTGACAGTGACCTTTTCACAAAGTTGGTACTATTTCAGCTTCTGTCTGATTTGTGTTCTTATGTGCAGCACACGTGTGTAGATTGGAGGTGCATTTTGTTTAGTGTTAATGTGGCAAAATATTTCTCTTAACACTAAAGGCTTTATTCTATTATAAAGCCACGTCCGGTTCTTTCAAACCAGGAACTCAGAGGGACGACTCAGACCACTTGGATATATAAAAAATATAACCGTGCTGGTTTATTCAAAGAGTCACAGGCAAGAATTAACATTACACGTCCAGGCATCTTCCACCCCCAAAGCTGCTCGCAGGCAGCCCGGAAGAAGAAAGACCCCGAACCTAATAGCCTATACAATTTAATCACTTCGTTGGGCTAGCCCCATCCTACACAGAAACGTCAACCGAGACGTCTCTCTCTCACCAGCTTTGCAGCTGGCTCTGGCAGTAGTCACAACATGAAGAAAATAATGTGTGTGAATGTTGATTATGTGGTGTGTATCTAAAAACACTGTAACACAACAATTCACATTAAGAAAAATATTATGGTTACTTTTACCGTCATAATAACATTTATCCCTGACTGCAGCCTTTCTCTGCTTTAACTAACCTTGCATTTAACAGCCTGAGGAAGACATCCTGGCTACACTAACATCTTCTAATACAACAGATCTCTAATCAATATCTATCTAACTAAGAAAGTACCTAACAATACGCCTATAAACAGTCTGGATGACCACATTTCATAATGTCCGTCCAGTTATAAAGTACTGACAGTATACATATCATCACTCCTTTATTTGGTTAATTCAGGCTTCTGGGTTGAGGGTAGTTAATCAGGTTTAGAGTGCGTGGTGAGGAAATGAGTCACATCCCTGATGCCACAAAACCTTAAGAAATCTTGTCACTTCTGTCTGCTACTAATTTCAACAGTCTGCTACTAAACAAACTGTTGAAATTAATTCACCAGCTATTAAAATGATCTCCTGTTTTTAAATTCTGCTTTATTTTTAGCCTACACAATCATCCTATTTACTGAACTGTCAGTGAAAAGATTACTTTGCTCTGTAGAAGCAAGGAGAGAAGCATAGGA
Organism: Monopterus albus; assembly: GCF_001952655.1. NCBI lineage: Eukaryota > Metazoa > Chordata > Actinopteri > Synbranchiformes > Synbranchidae > Monopterus > Monopterus albus. The sequence goes on from NW_018128071.1 coordinate 207,601, forward strand.
CAGGAATCTTAAATTTTCATATCTGAAAGACAGTAGTGGTCTACAGGTGAAAAGCTTTGTCTATGAAAAATTGGCATTCCATTTTCAAATTAACTTTATTAGATTATCATCTTAGTGTAAATTTTGCAGTCTGAATCTTTAAAAATCTATAAATAGCAAAAGAATGTTAATGTTCAGGTTCTGGTGAAAGTACTATATAGTAATAATGTTTTAGACTGTGTTTGAAATGGATATACAGTATTGTTCAAAATAATAGCAGTACAATGTGACTAACCAGAATAATCCAGGTTTTTAGTATATTTTTTATTGCTACATGGCAAACAAGTTACCAGTAGGTGCAGTAGATTCTCAGAAAGCAAACAAGACCCAGCATTCATGATATGCACGCTCTTAAGGCTGTGCAATTGGGCAATTAGTTGAAAGGGGTGTGTTCAAAAAAATAGCAGTGTCTGCCGTTGACTGTACAAACACAAAACTATTTTGTACAAACGTTTTTGTTTCTAGGATTTAGCAATCCTGTGAATCACTAAACTAATATTTAGTTGTATGACCACAGTTTTTTATAACTGCTTCACATCTGTGTGGCATGGAGTCAACCAACTTGTGGCACCTTTCAGCTGTTATTACACTCCATGATTCTTTAACAACATTCCACAATTCATTTACATGTCTTGGTTTTGCTTCAGAAACAGCATTTTTGATATCACCCCACAAGTTCTCGATTGGATTAAGGTCCGGGGATTGGGCTGGCCACTCCATAACATTAATTTTGTTGGTTTGGAACCAAGACTTTGCTCGTTTACTAGTGTGTTTGGGGTCATTGTCTTGTTGAAACAACCATTTCAAGGGCATGTCCTCTTCAGCATAAGGCAACATGACCTCTTCAAGTATTTTGACATATGCAAACTGATCCATGATCCCTGGTATGCGATAAATAGGCCCAACACCATAGTAGGAGAAACATGCCCATATCATGATGCTTGCACCACCATGCTTCACTGTCTTCACTGTGTACTGTGGCTTGAATTCAGAGTTTGGGGGTCATCTCACAAACTGTCTGTGGCCCTTGGACCCAAAAAGAACAATTTTACTCTCATCAGTCCACAAAATGTTCCTCCATTTCTCTTTAGGCCAGTTGATGTGTTCTTTGGCAAATTGTAACCTCTTCTGCACGTGCCTTTTTTTTAACAGAGGGACTTTGCGGGGGATTCTTGAAAATAGATTAGCTTCACACAGACGTCTTCTAACTGTCACAGTACTTACAGGTAACTCCAGACTGTCTTTGATCATCCTGGAGCTGATCATTGGCTGGGCCTTTGCCATTCTGGTTATTCTTCGATCCATTTTGATGGTTGTCTTCCGTTTTCTTCCACGTCTCTCTGGTTTTGCTCTCCATTTTAAGGCATTGGAGATCATTTTAGCTGAACAGCCTATAATTTTTTGCACCTCTTTATAGGTTTTCCCCTCTCCAATCAACTTTTTAATCAAAGTACGCTGTTCTTCTGAACAATGTCTTGAACGACCCATTTTCCTCAGGCTTTCAAATGCATGTTCAACAAGTGCTGGCTTCATCCTTAAATAGGGGCCACCTGATTCACACCTGTTATTTCACAAAATTGATGACCTCACTGATTGAATGCCACACTGCTATTTTTTTAACACACCCCTTTCAACTAATTGCCCAATTGCACAGCCTTAAGAGCGTGCATATCATGAATGCTGGGTCTTGTTTGCTTTCTGAGAATCTACTGCACCTACTGGTAACTTGTTTGCCATGTAGCAATAAAAAATATACTAAAAACCTGGATTATTCTGGTTAGTCACATTGTACTGCTATTATTTTGAACAATGCTGTAAGAATGGAAAACAGAAAAGTAAAGTAGTTATATATATTTTATATGTGAAATAATTTTTTGTGCTACCTTAAATACAAAATGCCTCATGTTTTTTTTCCTTTAGGAATTAAAGAAGGAATCCAAAGAGGTCAAGGAAACGAAGAATGACCCAAAAGAGGAGTCCACTCAGCCTCAGAGGAGAGAAAAGAACGCAGGGAACGTGGCCAACCTGGTCCAAAGGATGAGCACTATCGGCATCCCGACTGGTGGTTTCCAGCCTCAGCCGCCAGCAGCTTCAAAGAGTAAGCCTTGTGTGCGCATTTCTGACAGGAACATTATGGCTTCAGAATGCCTGAACTAGCTTTATATTGGTGCTCCAAGCCCATTTTTGTATTCCTGTATTTATATTGTCATTACTAGCAATCAGTGTCAGGGTGGAGCTGGGAAACTTTGCTTTCACACATTTTAAATGTCAGTATAACTAATCTCATACAAAATTTTGTATATGCTAAATAAGCACTAATATTGTCAAAATTGACAACCAAGTAAAAACCTTAATAGGCAGCCATTATGCATTTATTTTTAGTTTTCACCATGCTAGTAGTGATGCAGGTCATTTTGTCATCATGATGTCATAATTTCTGCTGAGTGATGATCATTTGCTCTCATACTGACATTGTTTGGCAGTGTGAAGTCTAAAAGTATAACTGACCAGGCTTGTAGCCATTTGATAATCATCCATTATTGAATGATTGAAAAGATGACTGCTGATGTTTCTGCCAATGTAAGAAGATTTGTTAATATTAGGGATGTCCTGACCCAGTATTTTTGGGGGGCGGGGTGGGGGTCCACTATCATTTGATTCCTTTAATAATAAAGTATCCGATTCCGATCTGATACTTCATCAAATATGTCTTATTTAAATTGAAATGAATGTGGCACAAAATATTATTCAAGAGTTTCTTGATCCAAATCCTGGATCAGGTCATGGTTCCAAAATATTAAGTTTATTAGTTTAAATCATTGATAAGAATAAAAGAATAACTGGGACCTGGACAGCACACTCTCAGAATTACCGGTTAATTACAGGGTAGATACTAACCACTACTTCATATCTGTATATGAACACAGTTTGTGTAACCAGTCCAGTTTAAATATCCTTGTTGCATTAACAAAATGTGGCGACTGTTGTAGCATAAAACTTACCGTGTCTACACCAAAAGCATAGGGTGTGCAGGTGCCACTTGTAAGATCTCGCATGCACATCATGGGAGGCTCGCATAGGAAGTGCTTGGTGTACAGAATACACAGAGGAGCCTTTAGAAACACTTTGGAAAGGGGAAAACTGTGCTCTAGAACTCCAACAAATAGTAGACAGTGAGGACATTACAGGCTACACTTGCATGTATATCAACCAGTCAGTATATCAACCGATGGTAAAATCCTTTAAAATACTGGTAAAATAAAAAACTGCAAACACTTTAAAAAGAGCCACCATGTTCAGTAGGACTGATGTAACAGATGAGATATCATGTGTTTTACTTAATGTATTTCTCTGTTTTGGTGACATTCTGGTTGGAACTAATGAGCTTTCATTGTATTGGTGGAGTTTGTAGAACGTTTTTATGTAGTTCAGAAAAAAAATAGACTTGAAACTGTAAATAGGCTTCAGGTCATGGCTATGCTCATAAAGTGTAAGTGACATGCTAGCCAACAGGTGGGGCAGTATACACAGCTGGAATATAGCAACTTATTGGTTATGTGACACGCATGTCTCAAAAACGTGACCGCTCAAATACAGTTCTACATATGGATCTGAATTGGATCGCTTCTGTTCTGGCTGATGCCATACTTTGAAAAATGCCATGATTGGCACTGATATGTATTGATCGGGACCTTTCTAGTTAATACTGTATGCTGGATGATATTGACCTCTTCCAATGATGTTATTATTTGCAAGCATTGGCTTGTTTTCAACATAACTCAGAAATGCATGGATTTGGATAACATATTTTGGAAAGGCAGGGAATGGCCCACAGAACAGTCCATTAGATTTTGGTCCAGATCCAGGACTTTTTTACAGGAGTCTTCGTCATTGTGAGACAGGGCCAATTTCAGTATTTTTGCTTCTAATTCCATACACAATGCCTAGAATGGCTGGACAAAAACTGTAGATGACATCCACATAAGATGTGCTATAAAGCACACCAAAGTCTGTCTGTCACTTTTTGGCTGTTCCTATTAGGGGTTACCACAATGAATCATCACACTGTCGATTCGCATGTTGAAATTTGGCACGTGTTTTATGCCGGATGCCCTTCCTGGCGCAACCCTGAATCGAACCCGGGCCGCAGTGGCAAGAACGCTGAATCCTTGGCACTAGTTCATCGGGGACCCTATCAAAGTAACTTATATATAACTTAGAATTTGGCTGCAGAGTGGAGGTGTGAAGTTGTTGAGAATCACTGAAATCTGTGTACAATAATTTGTTTACACATGGGCACACAAAACATCATATAAAAGCAGCTTATGATCCATGATAAATACAGCAGCATCTTACAGGCATTTCTGAGAGCAGGTAAAATCAGTCTCCACAGTGCTGTAGTGTGCAAGATAGGCTTTGATCCACCACAGGGGTGTGTGATATCGTAGCTATTTGATGCTTTTTTGGGAAATAAGATGAAAATATGTTTTAATAAATGAACTTAAAAAATGTTTCGCCCAGTCGCCCCTTCCTCTACCCATCAAACTGTTATTTAACTTTCCAGCTTTCACACGCTAGTTGACTAGTTATATAGCTATAGGAGCAGCGGTACCTGCAGCCTTAATCCTGTAAGCACTGTGTGTACATTTTGAAAAATGATCTTGCTCATGTATTAGGCCACTGCGTTTGACATTCATTGCATGATCACCATATAGTATGAAGTTTCTAATGTATGGCCTGAGGAGTTACAGAAGTCATAAGTTTACAAACACATTGACCAAACACATTTAAACTCAGTTTTTCACAACTCTTGACATTTAATCCATTCCTCCTGACAGAACTGGTGGAACTGAGTCAGGTTTGTAGGGCTCCTTGCTCACTAGGGCTGGGCGATTCTTTCGATTTTTTCGATTAATTCGAATTTACGTTTTAAGGCGATTTTTTTTTCTTAAATCGAGGTATCACGATTTTTAATTATAATAAAAAATAGATACATTGTCATTGCACCAATGGCAGAATAATTAAAAGGCAATATTGTCTGACCACATGATGGCGCGCCTAATTAACCACTTACGTGTGAGAGCACTCTATGAAGGAACGTAATAGGCTATAGAAAAAACATCATGGAGACGGGTGGCTCTTCACATCAAGATGACCTTGTGCCAAAAAAAGGTAGTAACGTTTCCTCTGTGGTTTGGAAATGGTTCGGCTTTGAGAGGTCAGACGT
>NW_018128071.1:213355-215743 GCF_001952655.1 Monopterus albus
AGTAATTGGTCAAGGGCTTAAAGATGTGCTGGCTTCTTATCAAACATTTACTGTTAATAATGCTTCTGGTGTAAATGTGCTTAATTTTTTAGTTGACTGATTGGTTAAAATCATTGGTCATTGATTTAAAATTGTTATTTTCTTACTCTGTATTAAGAAGAATTCAATATTTACTTTCATATTTAATTCAGCTGCAAAGACATTTCATTAGAGAATTTGTTTTACATTTATTTACACCTTGTTGACCAATTTATGTATGGCATGCACACTAAAATACAATGTTTCTTAAACTGATGGTTTTTCAAGTTACCGGTACTTAAGAAGAGAATGTTACTTCAGTCATGTTGTTGTACTTGCGTTTAAGTTGGCTAGTTACACATAAAAAAAAAAAATCGAAATTGTGAATCGGTCACATTTTATGAAAAAACCTAGATTTTTATTTTTTGCCATATCGCCCAGCCCTATTGCTCACATATGCTTTTTCAGTTCTGCCCACAAATGTTCTATTGGATTTAGGTCAGGCCTTTGTGGTGTCCACTCCAGTACCTTGACTTTGTTGTCCTTAAGCCATTTTGCCACAACCTTGGTGGTATGCTTGGGCTCATTGTCCATTTGGACGAGACCCATTTGTGACCAAGCTTTTTGGCTGTTGTCTTGAGATGTTGCTTCATTATATCCACGTCATCTTCCTTCCTCATGATGCCATCTATTTTGTGAAGTCCCTCCTGCAGCAAAGTACCCAGACAACATGATGCCGCCACCCCTGTGCTTCACGGTTGGGATAGCGTTCTTCAGCTTGTGAGCCTCCGCCTTTTTCCTGCAGACATAATGATGGTCATTATGGCCAAACAGTTCAATTTTTGTTTCATCAGACCAGAAAGTTAGATCTCTGTCCCAGTGTGCAGCTGCAAACCATAGTCTGTCTTTTTTATGGTGGTCTAGGAGCAGTGGCTTCTTCCTCACTGAGCAGCCTTTCAGGTTTTGTCATTTTACTGTGGATACAGATACTTTGGTAAAAAAATCAGTTGACTGTATCTAATATAATATCACACACCCCTAAAGTGGATCCATTTCTACTCCCTAATGTGAGCCCTGTGCAGCTCAACATGAGTAACGGCAGCTGGGGAGCACCTCCTGGTGCAATGCTGGTCATTGTGTGTAGAAAGTTGAAATGGGAGGTGTTGGAGGCTACTGACCTGAATGAGCGTACTGCTCAAAGCAAGTGTGGTATAGCCTATGTTGTTATAAGGAGAAAATGCATTTTGTCGTAACAACAAGAAAAATACCATTTTAATGTGAACGAATCTCATAAAAACGAGAAAAGTATCTGTTGTAATGAGAAAGGTTTCTCATTATAACAAGATACTTAGCAAGCATTTAAGTGAGTCAAACATTGCTTAAATGATTACAGTATGGCCAGCGTGCACACATGTACTCGAGTATTCAGACATACACAGTGACGTAATTATGTGGTTCTGTGGTGGCTCTCTAGCCGCCAGAAAAAACAAATGGTTCTTAAAAGGTTTGCAAGTAGAACCAGCTCCGACCTGGCTCTAGCACTAGCTCAGAACTAGTGCTTAGTTCATGTTGATCAAAAAGGTTTAACAGAGGGCTCCTCCAGCACCACCTGTCACTCTGCACTGTCTGCACTGCACCTGGAAAATGATATTAGTAAGCATGAGAAAGCTGCTTCTTGATTTTATTGAGGTTAGTTAATCAGCGGAGATATGTTATCAGATACAGATTGAGTTTTTTCTTCTGACAAAGGCTTTGTGCTGTGAACAAGTACTGAAAATAACCAATGCAGAACTGTGTATTATGTTCTTGTTACTTTATCACTGGACTGAGCCAGCTGAAGCCCATAGCAGACCTGCTTGTGTTTGAATATAGGGACAGTAGTATTTAGGAAGAGGCTCATGAAGAGGTCATATAACACAGTAAGGCCAAGATTTCAAAATAATATGACATCTATTATTGGCACACAAGTATACATCATGAGAAAATATGTTAGCACAATCAACATAATGCCCCTGTACCCTTCTTGTTTTGCAGTAACTGACCACTGAAACAGAGAATGCGCAAATCCACATCCTTTTTTGTACAACCCGCCTTTTTACTAGAAAGTAGGGATGCAAATATCCTGAGACAGTTTCCGGGTTTGCAAGCGAGAGCAGACGTTTTTACTGCTCCTCTTGTCTGTTCTATATTTCAAGTCTTTGAGCATACTTTACAACTGCTAAAATGCCTCAAAGAGGGAAAAGAGCTAATAAATCAGAAGCGACGGAGGATATGGAGGCAGAAGAAATGTGTCATAAAGCGGCGCAAGTTAAAGATATCGTGGATCATGAGAAACAGATGTTCATTACGATGCTGAACCAACAGCAGGAG
>NW_018128071.1:218385-231721 GCF_001952655.1 Monopterus albus
CATCTAGTGATAGTGATGGTATCACTATGACAACTGTTAAATGGGTAATTGAGGGGATATGCAAACCATTATCTCATGTTTTTAACATGTCGTTTCGACTTGGGCAGTTCCCCAATAATATGAAAATAGCAAAGGTTATTCCATTGTATAAATCTGGGGATAAGCACAACTTCACAAATTATAGACCGGTTTCTCTGTTGTCACAGTTTTCAAAAATCTTGGAAAAACTCTTTAATAACAGATTAGACACATTTATTGATAGACATAAAATCCTCTCTGATTGCCAATATGGTTTTAGGTCAAACCGATCGACATCGCTGGCCATTACTGAGCTAATGGAGGACTATGGAGTGCTATGGATGAGAGGAAATACACGATGGGAATATTTATTGACCTAAAAAAAGCATTTGACACAATCAATCATGAGTTATTAATGGATAAGTTAGAAAAATATGGGATCAGGGGATTGGTTTTGAATTGGATTAGAAGTTACTTGACACAGAGGCGTCAATTAGTGAAGTTGGGTGAATACCAATCGAGTGAGCTGGACATTGTATGTGGAGTGCCTCAGGGTTCTGTTTTGGGACCTAAATTATTTATACTATATATTAATGATATATGCAAGGTTTCTGATTTAGTGAAAGTGGTTTTGTTTGCTGATGACACTACCATATGGGCATCGGGTGAAAACCTACAGCAACTATCTGGATGGGTTACACAGGAACTTGAGAAGATAAAGAAATGGTGTGACAGTAATATAGTATCTCTGAATTTGGATAAAACTAAATTCATGGTATTTGGGAATCGCAGATTAGACAATGAACTTCAATTGATTATTGGTGGAGCAAAAATAGAACGAGTACATGAAATTAAATTTCTATGTCTCATAGTTGATGACAAAGTTTCCTGGAAATCGCATATTAGATATGTTCAGAATAAAATAGCAAAAAATATATTGATATTGGCATGGGTGAAATATATTTTGGATGAGAAAGCATTACGCATTTTGTATTCCTCATTGATTCTACCATACTTAGAGTATGGCGTTGAAAACTGGGGAAATACATATAAAAGCTCACTTCAACCATTGTATATATTACAAAAAAGAGCGATAAGAATTGTGCATAAGATGGGGTATAGGGATCACACCAATGGAGCTTTCATACAGTCTAAATTGCTAAAATTTTTCGATTTAGTGGGATATAAGACTGCTGTGTTTATGTATAAAGCCAGGAACAATTTATTACCTGCTGGAATTCAAAAATTATTTAATGAAAGGGAAGGGGGATACAATTTAAGGGGTCAGTTAAATTAAAAAATTCATGTTATATGTACAACCAAAAAAAGATTTTGTATTTCCATAAGTGGGGTAAAACTATGGAATAATCTAAGTGTGGACATAAAAAATAGTAATAGAATTGACGAGTTTAAACATAAATATAAAGGTATGTGTCAATCAAGATATATGCAAGAACAGGCTCAATGATTATATTTTGTAACCATTCTTTAGTATATCAATTGTGTGATTTAAGAATGTTAACACTGTTATATTCTTTTTTTAGTATAATATGTGTGTGTGTAGAAGTGAATCATTTATTGCTTGCAAACCAATGATGGTAAGATGATGTCATGGGGTAGGACTGGATAAGTCTGACTTCTTCCTACTCCATTCAAGCATGTACTAGGTATAAGCAAATTGATATTGGATTGTGTGTAAAAATGTGTGTTGTTATATCAACTGTTGTATATGCTTGAAAGAATAAATCAAATCAAATCAAATATCGATCTATTTTCTTAAACAATAATCGACCATGGTAGTATCAATTATTGATTAATTGTTAACAATTTATTAGGTATATTCATTTATAGTAAAACAGTTTTAACTACTAACATGATCTAATATTTGCTGTAAAATATGAGTAAACTGGGAATTTGAAAATGAAGTAAATACTAAGTTACTTGAGTTACAAATGAAACAACAGAAAATAATGATGTTGTTTAACCCTGTGGAGCTTCCACTCCTACTTCAGCAACTAGTTATGTAAGACAGTACACACACCTTATGAGCTTAAGTGGCTTGTGTGTTGTTACAGTAGCAGCACATATGAAGAGGTGCTCTCTGTGGTTTTAAACTCCTCTCCCAGCCTGTGTTAACGGAGCCTGAGATAGCAGCTATGCTGGGCAGCCACCAGACAACAAGTCAGTAGAAACTTCATGCTGCAGTGTTCATTGTTAACACAGCAGCAACAATGTGAGCACAGAAAGCTGCCCTGCAGCAATTTTCTCTCACGTGGCAAGGAGGTGCATTCATTTTACAGTTGGTGCGATTCCTGCTCAGGCGCTCAGCTAACACTTAACTTTATCTCATTAAACAGCAAAAGGCACCTACACACCAGGCTACTACAGCAAACTACAAGACTTTTTTCTGACAGCTAACACTGCATGGCCTCATATTCTGTGTTGTCAGTTAATAGACATTTTCACTGATTATCAGTTAAGGACTAATGAATGTCCCTGCTGGAAAGCTGTTTTTCATTTCTAGTAGAAAAGTTGGTTAGCATGCATGGAAAAATGCTCCTGGCGAGTTTGAACAGAACAAGTTTTACTAGATGAAGTAAATTGTGGTAAATGGGGAGCAGGTTTATTGGTTGACTTTCCTCTGTCTAGACTTGAGACTGTGTAACAAACCAGTGTCTTTCACTCTTAATGCACCCTGATGCAGCAGTGTACATATTAAGGTGTCTATGAGAACATTTTCTTTTAATCCCTGATAGGCTAGTGGTTAAGGCGCAGTGCTCTCGCCGCTGTTCCCCGGGTTCGAATCAGGGTTACATCAGGAAGGGCATCCGGCATAAAACACATGCCAAATGTCAACATGCGAGTCATCAGTGTGACGATTCGCTGTAGCGACCCCTAAAACGGGAAAAGCTGAAAGTGACTTTCTTTACAAATTTGAGTTGACACTTCTGTTCTTTAATTTAGTATCGGTATCTGTGCTTGTACAGCAGGGTGTGTCTGCTGCCTGCCAAAGCCTCACCTTGCAGAACACTCCCACATTTCTTTGTGGGCAAGGCTCTTGATTGCCCTCCCATTTCCTGCATTTACAGCTTGCTTGCTTTCCCACCTGTCTCATTTCTCACCCTGCCTCTGTTTGACATTCTATAGGAGGCAGCATGATATGCACGTACACACAGCCATGCTCTCCTTATCTGATATAAACAAAAACAGCCTCATACACATGTACATGTAAAGCCACACAGCAGCAAGTTGGCTAACTGCTGTTTTTCTGACCTGCCTTTGTCTTCACAGAGCCTAAGAAGAAACTGTGCAAGGTGCTATTTGATTATCAACCACAGAATGAAGATGAGCTAGAGCTGAAAACCGGAGCCATCATAGACGTCACGGAAGAGGTACTTTTACCACTATCATTGGCTATATAGTAAATGTTCACAACATCTAAGCAGGTCATATTAAGTGCATCTCCTCACTTAATCAGAATCACATTTATTGGCCAAGTATGTTTAAACCCACAAAGGGTACCAGAGGCAGTCAGTAACACACAATTAACTGTGCCAAAGAATGGGACAGCATATGGAAACTCAGTACATGAGTTAAGAGATGTTTACCATTATTTGACCCAAAGAGGGGGGTGTCAGTCCATGCTCTCATAAATCTTCAGCAAGGCTCTCAGTATGTTTGTAAGTCAACAAGAAAATAGGAAAATATGTGCATTTAAAATAGGAATAGAATAGAAAAGAAAAATGAGTCGATGACATCAGTCTCATCAAGAGCTTAACAAAGGGGCCTCTTGAAGTGCAGTTTTTGGTGTACAGTGAGAAAAGCAGCAGGAAGAGCATATGTCTCTGGGGTGTGCCTGTGCTGTTTGGGTTTCTGGATGTGATTTTCCCCAGCCTCACCTGCTGCTTCCTGTCCATCAGAAAGCTGATGATCCACTGACAGGTGGGGGCAGGCACAGTGAGTTGTGTCATTTTAGAGTAGAGAATGTCCAGAATGATGTTTGAACACAGCTGTCGTCCAGAAAGAGGATCTGTGCATTTGACGCTGGGGAGTCAAGGTGTTGCAGGATGCAAAATAGTGCCGTGTTGACTGCATCATCCACTGACCTGTTCGCTTGGCAGGCAAACTGCAGGGAGTCCAGCAATGGGTCAACACCACTGACAGGTTTGTAGTCTCTCTGTCCATTTATGGAGGCTGTCTTTGGAACCAGGATGATGTTTGCGTTTGAAGCAGGATTCAACTTCACACAGCTCCAGTAATTATTTTTAGTAATTTTTTTTTTGAAGATCTGTGTGAAGATCAGCTGATCAGCCCAAGATTTCGGACAGGAGGGAGTCACACCATCTGGGCTTCGTGCCTTAACCCTGCTGTCATGTTGCAGGTCAGATTGACCCATTGTAAAGTTAAAAAATCTAAAAACAATAGTTAAAAGTATTTTATTGGTATGAAACTTCTTCTGCTTGGCTTAAAATGTGTAATCGACATATAAAATGAAAATGGTTCATTTCACATATTTGCAACCTCCCCTTGCATGTTTATATTACAAAGATACTGTTCGGGTCGATTTGACCCTGAACTGAATAGGTGTCTCATGTTAATTTATCGACATCACTTCATAAAAAGAAAAGATTTCAAAATAAAATAACATTTTTTAAAAAGTCATGTAAAAATGTATTTTATATGTAGGTCTTTCCAATGTACATTAAAAAAAGTTTGCATTTCTTATGAAAAATGAGTGCATTATCCTCGTTGAACCACAATCTGTGAGAGGTAAAGAACACTATTACACTAAATAGTGATTGAAATGGTTAATAATGGTAAAATTAACCCAGGAACATCACTGCTGTTCCTGGGTGTGAAATGAAAATAACAGGTCAGATAAGTCCCTCTTCTACCACCTGGTACCAGCTCAACTTGACTCAATTCTGTTTACCTTATTTGTTTTTCCATCAATCAAATGTTGATATCACCTCTGTTGAGGTTCCAAACTAGCTGAGGTGATACCAAAAGGTGACATGTAAAAACACTGAAGACTGCCAATTGGTCAGAGAAATTAATCACTACTACGTGGAGATCTTGTTATCAATGGGCCCGGAAGTATGACGCCAGTCACTTGTTCTTCATTCATTATTAACAGTAGCTGTCACTTACTGTATCTCTCCTGGGAGTTAGACAGGGTATAACCTATGGTGACAGAGGCCTGGAGCTTCTTCCTTGCTATATACTGCTTACTATGTACTCCATACTGTGTTCCAGAGTATACAGTAACTAGCTCCCCCTACATATTAAACTAGCCCAGTCCTCAAGTGTTAAGTCTCTGCTCAAGATGCATTTTTATGAATTGGCAAAAGCTTATTTGTTTAAAATTTTTCTTTTTCTTATAAATCTTGTTTCACTAATGCCAGTTCTGGCTGTACTAGCATTAGTGTGGAAAACAAAGCACCTGGTACCAAAAGTGAGTAGTTGAGTCGAGTTGAGCCGGTACCAGGCGGTGAAAACTGATCATATGTTTTTTTTTTTTAAAAGGGCATGCACATCCTTTTCAAAGATCATCAGGGGTGGGACAAAGTAGGAAATGAGTAGGCATAGGCATTTCAAGCTAAAATGCTATTCCATATTAGCTGGAAACTATTCAACAATTATTTGAAGATCATGGACAGAAGAGTCCTAGTCCAGCTGCTCCGTATTTCTAGCATTGTCTTGTGTGCATGCTATGACTTTACCTGTACGTCTCCAGTGTTCCACAGCAGTGGAAAGACGGGCTTTTAGCAGTATGCCCCTCTGGCATTGCTTTAGTCCGAAGAACAGCACTGTATTTTCCACTTGCTTATATAATGGCAGATGACTGTCACATACAATTCATTTGTAAGTGCTGTCCATACATCTGTAGTTAGACTCCTTTTCAACACTTGTCAAACGACCGTGCAGCTCACATGCATTATCATACAGTTTAGCCAATTGTGCCATGATAGTTTTTCTTGATGGCTGTAGTCTCTGCTGTTTGTATTTGGCACTTGTTACGGAGAACCGTCTATACGTATACTAGTTCAGACTCAGTAAAAAGGCAGAACTTGGACTCAGGCTTAACCAGGTAAAGGTATTTTAAGGACTACAGAAATAATGAGTGGTCAGAACCGGTCTCATCAGCTGATCTCAGGGCAGCGGGGAGTGCTGGGTTGACTGGACTGCTAGAGCTACAACCCGAGGTTGTAGGAGAGGCGCAGCTGGCTAAAGAAAAGCAGAGGATGAGAATGAGTAACAGTGACGCTAAGATTATGGCAATACTGATAGTATACTGAGGGCCTGAGTAGCAGAATTTACTGGCTCAAGTCAGGTGAATGCCATAGGCATGAAACACAGTCCAGAGGAGGTGTAGGAGCTGGCACAGGAGATCACTGGTCCGGCATGCAGTAGATGGTGAGGATCAGGCTCGCAGCGGACGGTAGAGCAGGTAGCAGGATGGTGTGAGGACGGCTGACAGTTGGGATCCAGAGCCAGGCAACCAGTCCCAGCAAGAGTTGGTCTCCTCGTCCTGAGGAGTGTCACCTAAAGAAACGGTTCATAATCCAGGCACCAAATGGTGCTAATACAAAAAGGCTGCAACCAACAAGCAGAGGGTATTTTGTTCTTTAACACTAGTCCACAGCAAAAACAGTTCAAACAGAAAGCGACCCTTCAAAAAAAAAAGAAGGGCATTCCGTTCATTACTACCTGAAATCAAGTCCAACAGCACAGAAAACAGTTAATACACAGGGAATCCTAGGCGGAGTTACTATGACAGCCTGTGCCAGCAGATGAGGTGCTGGGGGTGGTCAGGGCCACGGATGTAACAGCACTGTAGTAAAGTGATATACTGACCTCGTTATTGCATTATTTCCAGGCACCTGTAAAAACAAGGAAGAACAGTGGCTCTTTGATTTTAAAGACAAAATCATAGTTGCATGAAATACTCCTTTTTTTTTTAAATTTTATTTAATGACTATTTGAATATTTGAAAATCATTGCCTATTCCCAGAAGGGAGGTGATCATAGGGGGAGTAGGTGGTGGTTGTGGGTCCAAGCTAAGATGGGTAAGCTGTGTGGAGTTCTGCTTTTCAGATTGTCAATAATACACATTCAGGCCGTCTGCCCACAGCTCTCCACAGATGTTCTGTGGTCTTCTCCACACAGTGGCAGGGTCTTTGGCTGAAAACTGTTTTTTCAGCCTTTTAGAGTAGCTTCTCTTTGATACCCTAATCTCCTTTGTCAGTATGTTTCTGGCCTGGTTGTACAGGTTCCTGTCCCCACTCCTGTAGGCCTCCTTCTTAGTGTATTTGAAGCTGCCTGAGTCTTACTCTAAGCCAGGGATTGTTATTATTGTATGTCCAGAAGGCCTTGGTGGACATACACACCTCCTCACATAAACTGATGTATGATTTCACTGTCAAAAAGTTCATCCATGTCTGTAGAAGCAGCTTCAAAAACACTCCAGTCTGTACAGTCAGAGTAGGCCTGTAGCTATGACTTTGCCTCCTTGGTCCATCTCTTCACTGTTCTGGCCACAGGCTTTGCAGGTTTAAGTTTCTGCCTATAGGTCAGGATGAGATGGATCATGCAGTGATCAGAGAGCTTCGGGCTGCACGGTGGACAGAGTGATAGGTGTCTGTTATTACTGTGTAGCAATGACTCAATGTGTTTTTGTCCCTGGTGGGACAACTGACATGCTGTCTGTATTTGGGCAGTTCATGGGTGAGGTTTGCTTTGTTAAAATCCCCTAAGATGATGAGTAGGGGCTTCTGGGTGTTTGTCAGATAGGTATTGCAGCACCTCACTAGCACAAGCCTGAGGTGGAGTGCACACACCGCCCAGGATAAATGAGGAAAACTCCTGCAGTGAACAAAACAGTTTGCAGTTAATAAATGGTGTCTCCAAGTCCTTGTTACAAGTTTTCCCTAACACTGTAACATTGTTACACTAACCGTCATTTATGTAGAAATAGATTCCTCCTCCACTCATTTTCCTGGATAACTCCGTTATGCAATCCACTCTGTTCAGCTGGAACTCTGGCAGTGGTATTGTGTGTATTGTGATCAATTCACTGAGACGCATCTCGATGAAGCACAGAGCAGCAGAACATGAGAAGTCAGTTAGTCTGGTTGACGAGGAGTAGTTCATTCGTTTTGTTGGCTAGAGGGCAGAGATTCACTAGATGGATGGATGGGAGTGGCATACATTTACCCCGCTGGCATAACTTAACCAACTTAACTTTCCCCTCTGGCGTCTCCTCTAGCCAGGAGTCAGAGGAGCTGCTGCTTCCCTGACTAGAAATAATCCACACAACTTTTTCTGTCTGTAAAATGGGAGAAAAAGAACTTGGAGTGAATTGTATGTTTAAGAGCTCTTCTTTTGTGAAAGTATTCCAAGATGGTTCGCAGAAAACTGACAAAAAAAGACAAAAACAGCAAAAAGAACGGGAGCACACAATTGAGACTGCCATCTATACATGTTTAAGATGGTGGCGCGAACAGACACAGCTGCCCCTCTGTCTCTGAGTTGTGTGCCCAAAAATGTGTGTTCTAGTGTGTGTTCGTGATTGGGATATTTGAGTTTTGGTGCGTGTAGTTCAACGTCTAAGTTGCTCTCAAGATACAGTTGCCACTGCCTTATGGATACAAGGAATAGTTCAAAGCATTTCAACTTGGACCAGGAAGTCACAGAGGAACTTCAGGACCTGGGACTTCTCCACCAGATTCCTACATCACTGGACATGGCTACGTCACCACTTAAGATGATGCGCCAAAAGCGGTGTGAATGGAAGCAGAAGTGGGGCTAGGCTAGCAGCTAGCCCACACAGACCCATGATACCATCCCTCATTATGGCAAATGTACGCTCACTGGGCAACAAAGTAGACCACATACGCCTCCTGAGATCTGTGTGGCATGATGTGAGAGACTGCTGTGTTTTCATTTTTACGGAGACATGGCTCAATGACGACATCCCGGACTCCACTATCCAGCTAGCTGGGTTAACATACCACCGAGCCGACCGAGTCTTTGTGGAAGGAGGCAAGACTCGCGGAGGGCGAGTTTGTGTTTACATCAGCAACGCTTGGTGTCGGGACCCTGCTGTTGTTTATAAACACTGTCTCTTAGTTGGCGGAGTTTATTATTATCAAGTGCCGGCCTTTCTATCTATTTAGGGAGCACTCAGTAATTCTGTTGACTGTATTGTACATGCCTCCCACTGCTAACACCAGCGATAGCAGTGAGGCACTAATTGAACTCTATCAGGCCATCAGTGAACAACAGACAGCATACTCAGACGGATTCCTCACCACAGCTGGGGACTTTAATCACATGGATTTAAAGGTTTTATTGCCAAAACTGCACCAACATGTAGACTTTCCAATGAGAGGAGACAACACATTGGACCTTGTGTACACTACATGCAAAGGAAGAATACAAGGCCTCCCCCCTCCCCCACCTGGGTCTCTCTGGTCACATAACCATCATGCTGAGGCCTGCATACAGACCCAGAGTGAGAGTCATCATACCAACGCAAAAGGAGGTACATGTGTGGCCAGAGGGGGCTTATGCTCTGAAGCAGCGGTCCCAACCCCTGGTCCCCGGCCCGGTACCGGTCCGTGGATCATTTGGTACCGGGCCGCAAAGAAAAAAATTTCGTGGTTAAAATTATAGTTATTTTTCTTTCATTAGTCTTAGTTTGAAAAACAACTGTTTCCAGCAGAAGGGTCACAGACTGCCAGCAAAAAGAAAGCTGCATTTAAAAGAAAATTCCATGATTCCTACCTAAGTTACGGGTTCATCGCAACAGGTAATACACAGGCTCCACACCCGCTATGCATAATTTGCGGTGACCGACTAGCTAATGAAGCCATGAAACCCTCAAAAATGCTTCGCCACATTGAGACAAAACACCCTGCGTTAAAAGACAAGCCCTTGGAATTTTTTTCTAGTTGCAGGGTAACAAGCCCAGGGCTCCCACTGACTCTGCATTATGGTAAGTTGATATTATAGTGTAGAATTGTTGTAATTGCCTAATATAAAGTGTAATTGTTGCATTCAGGTTGCATACTATGAATTGACAAAGGTTTTTGTTATTGGAACCCCGCGCCTCTACCCAGTCTGCGGAAAAATTTTCATGCATGAAACCGGTTCCTGGTACAAAAAGGTTGGGGACCGCTGCTCTGAAGGACTGTTTTGACACTACAGGACATTTTCAAACAAGCAGCCTCTCATAACAATCTCATAGACATAGAGGAATACACTGAGGCTGTCGCTGCATATATCACAAAATGCAAAATTATCACTCTTCATGCTAACCAGAAGCCAATGACGACAGGTGAGGTTCACAGACTCCTGAGGGCTCAGGATGCAGCCTTTAGGGCCGACGACACCGCAGGCCTAGCAACTGCAAGAACCAACCTGTGCCATGGAATCAGGGAGGCAAAATGTCAACACAACAAAAAATTATCTGGACACTTGAGCAACATTAGAGATGCACAGTGTCTCAGACGAGGCATCGAAACCCTCGCAGGATATATATATATTGTTGTGGTGGTTTCAAGCGAGAGATCAGAAGAGTAGACAGCACTGTGCAATTAGAATATGTGTGTGTATGTTTTTCAATGTAAAACATAAAATGTGTGTGGTGATGTTACTTGACCAGTAAAGCATCAGGTATGGCTTTGACACAAGGTGGTTATGCAGTATAAATTGGTTTCAAACATACTGGTAAAGTTCGCCATGCTCCTATCATGCCTTCCTGTTTAACCCTTTTCTTGTGTTCATTTCATGTTAAACAACTTTGCGTTCCTGGTCAAAAGTGACCGTTCTATTAAGACTCATAAAAAGTGCAATAATACATATAATATCACTATTGTGTTAGAATGTTTTTATCAAGTAAAGTTCTGGTGAACATTCCAAGTTTTGAACTTGTGTTTGTTATTTATGGCCTTTATGCCTCATTGATCTGAGCTTGCCAGGGAACCCAAGGTGTGTTCATGTGTGTGCGCGTGTACATCTGAGAAATGAGGTACCTGAGCTCAGTTTTTAACACTAATTGTTGCCTCCCCCATTCATTTCTATTGACTGGTCATTTTTGACCAAGAACACAACACAAAGGTTAAGTGGATCATGATGAAGCCCAGTGGAATTTGAGTTTGACTGTTGACAGATCTTAAGATGTGAGACTTAGTGAGGGAATGACTATACCGTGGCAGACATTGTTCATTTTGTTCTTTGTGCAGGTTGAAGAGGGATGGTGGAACGGCAGCTTGAATGGCAAATCAGGACTGTTTCCCTCCAACTTTGTTAAAGAGCTGGACGTCATGGGGGAGGATGGAGACTCCAATGACACCACAGCAGACGAAGCTGGTAAAGACAGAGACAGAAAACAAGCAGGACTTCATTAATGTGAAGGGTGCAGTTGGAAGAAAATTAGATGATTGCTGGAATTTTATGTATGGTTAGGCACATTACCAAAACAAAGCTCAAGGCAGATGCATTTTCTGCAGTTCAGCAAAGACGTTGTTTTTCTTGTTCTTCTATTAGACTTAATTATGGCTGTCAGTCTGAGCAGAGTGCTTTCAGAATGCAGTTAATGTCAGCAACACCGAATGAGAGCAGTGCCAATAAATTCTTTAGTACTGTATCAACTAGTTCAGCTCTATTCAGCATATGTCAACAACTGCTTATGTCATTGACAACAACTTGTGCTTCAGGCATATATTCTCTCACCAGATTCTGGAGAACTGGTTATGCAGAGTATTTTTTTTCATCATCGCCATTAACGTCAGTGCCAGTAGAGTTGATGTTAACAGCTTTGGAGCTGTTTGTATGGGATTGGAGTCAAGTTGAAACAAGTCTCCACAAGAAGTTTGGCTGAGTCTTTAATCTGCAGCTGGATGTTTATAAGTCTTCTGTCTGCTGTGAGGTTACATCAGTATGTGCATGTCTGCTTTTGAATGTTTTATTGTTAGGAAATATTTAATGTTGAGCTAAAATATGATATAACTTCACATCTTGCATCTCAAGTCTTTAATGCATATGATTAACAGTGTAATCGTGTAAATCCTTGGTTACACATAGACACAATTTTAGCTCCTTCTGGTGGCCAAAGGTGGATAAAATGTGTATTTTCCAAAACAAATCATTCAGTATTGCAGCAGGAGGGAGAGCAGTAAGATGTGGGATTAATGTGGATTAATTCACCCTCTCTCACCCTGTTGAATTTCTTTCACAGATGGAAGTGGAATGGAAATCACCACTCCCACATCACCCCAATCTTCAGGGAATGGAGTTATTGCTCAGCCCAAGAAGGTCCGAGGTGTTGGCTTCGGAAATATTTTCAAAGAAGGGTCGGTCAAACTAAAGGTCCGACTGCCCAGCAGTGACTCAGAGGAAAGGAAGGAGAAAGTAAGAGTAATACAAACTCAAAGTATACAGTATATTTACAACAGAAGTGGTCAGAGACATTATTTCGGTTGTCCCGCCTGTCTATTGCGGTTGTCATAAAATCACGAGACGATATTTACCAAAGGTTTACAGGCTTTATCTGGGCTAAACAGGAAAAAAAATAAAGAAAAAGAAAAAAAAAAGTTTATATTTACCAAAGGACTAAACTAGAGTTTTGTACTTGTATATACAGTGAGGAACAGAAGTATTTGAACACCCTGCGATTTTCCAAGTTCTCCCACTTAGAAATCATGGAGGGGTCTGAAATTCACATTGTAGGTGCATTTCCACTCAGAGAGACAGAATTTTTAAAAAAATTTCAGGAAATCACATTGTATGATTTTTAAAAAATTTATTTGTCTAGCACTGCTGAACATAAGTATTTGAACACCTGAGAAACAGCAAGAATTCTGGCTCTCAAAGACCTGATACTGTGCCTTGAAAAAGTCCACCTCTACTCCACTCATTAATCTAAATTAGTAGCACCTGTCTGAGCTATTTAAAGACACCTGTCCACCCCACAGTCAGTCAGATGCCAACTACTACCATGGGCAAGACCAAAGAGCTGTCAAAAGACACCAGAGACAAAATTGTGGACCTCCACAAGGCTGGAAAGGGCTACGGGGAAATTGCCAAGCAGCTTGGTGATCAACTGCTGGAGCAATTGTTAGAAAACGGAAGAGGCTAAAGACGACTGTCAGTCTCCCTCGGACTGGGGCGCCATGCAAGATCTCACCTCGTGGGGTATCACTGATGATAAGAAAGGTGAGGAATCAGCCCAGAACTACAAGGGAGGAGCTGGTCAATGACATGAAGAGAGCTGGGACCACAGTTTCAAAGGTCACTGTCAGTAGAACACTAC
>NW_018128071.1:232279-233523 GCF_001952655.1 Monopterus albus
TTTTTTTAATTCTGTCTCTCAGAGTGGGAATGCACCTACAATGTGAATTTCAGACCCCTCCATGATTTCTAAGTGGGAGAACTTGCAAAATCGCAGGGTGTTCAAATACTTCTGTTCCTCACTGTATTGGAAGGCATATGTGGCATAGCTTAAAATGGCCTGTTTTGATGAGCGTCACTTTAATTCATACAATGAAAGAACTTTAACGATACCAGTAAAGAAGAAAAATGTTAGATGCATAATGAAGATACTTCACCGGAGCTCACTGTTCAAGACCGCAACACAACAGCCTTTAAATTTTCACACAACTTTACCTTTGTCTTTCCCTCTTCAGCCTGCTTCCTGTGTGTGTGTGTGTAGCGTTTAATAATTCACAGTAACTTCAGTCCATGGTGACATGATGAAATAGCCAATCAAATGCTTTTTAAGTGGGCTTGCTATATTATTTTTAGCATTTTACTCATTAGTCTAACCAAAGACATTGATGAGTCTGACTAAAAATCTTCTATATAGATTTTTTTGTGGTGTTGTTGTTGTTTTGTTGTGCTGGGAACATAATCTTTCCTCACTCCCTTTCCCAACAGGAATGAGTACATGTGCATGTCAGAAGAGCAAATCTATTTAGCCACAACTTCTGCAGATCAGAGAAACGTGAAATTCATGTCCCTGAAAATAATTTGGGGCTGGCTGAGTAAACATCCCCCTTTGTCTCAGTAATATTGTTCATCTGCTGCTATATGAAGTGTGTCATCTGTAGTCTCTTGTGGAGAATTTTTTTTGGGTCACCTTACTGAGAGGTCTGTTGTTTACGTTCTACACTGAAGCAATGTACCCAGGTTCATGTGAAGTTCCTGTTTGTTGTGAATACACTTGTTTTTTTTAGCCATCAGCATATGTACACAACACAAACTCACTCAGTTAGGAAACACATCTTCACCTGACACACTGTTTTAGACTGAGGTTTGCTTCTGTTGAATATCATTTAAACCTGCTTGTAAACAGTAATTCTGAATTTTGAATTTGGAGTCCTGCCAAAGAGTGGGTCATTAACTGTTTAATCTAGAATTTCTATTGTTACTTTTTCTCTTGCTCTTTTGACATTGACATACAAGGCACATAGGAGGATAGGCCAGGGTATTGATTTAACATTGACGTACAGCAAATAGTCACATAGTCTCAGTGCTTAATTAGTTTAGCTCTGTTCTAACACTCTCCCCTCTTTTCCTCCTCTCTCTTCTTCACAA
>NW_018128071.1:233576-241502 GCF_001952655.1 Monopterus albus
CACATGTTGCATGCTCTCACAAGCCCCTTTCAGGCATGCGCTGGAACCCTCTCTAGATTTTATCCAGGCAAGCTGTAGGTGCGATGTCAGAGTTAGTCCACCCAGACTTTAAGAGGACTTTTACCTTGCCAGCTCCCTAGTATAAAGTCTGTGTAAGATCCAAATGAGCCACAGTGAACCCATGTAAGAAAACAGTGTATAGTCAAGAGTATTCATATGGTTCAAGTGGGTGTTTTGATATCATGCAACCAGTGTGAAATCAGAAGGAAAAAAGCATCTGATGGCGAAGAAAAACTGTCATTTTGAACGAAGACGCCCAAAAAAAAAAAATCTGGAGACAACAAGATTTTGGAACTTCTGTCGTTAAGAGCTGGAACCAGAATTTAAGGTATAGCGAGAGACTGGGTTGCTTATGACCAAATTACAAGCCGTGTCATTATCCCACCTCCTGTGCACTTTACCCCTGTGCACCCCCATGCATAAACTAAATGAAGTATTTCCAACAGGTGAGAGCGCATCTGGCACAGACTATGTTCTGTTGTGTGCTACATGTGTAAAAGGGCAAAGTCTGGACCTGATTCTGCAGACATAGTCAGGAGTTCATGTGTGAAAATGGCTACACGCTCCTCTTCACAGCCTCCGGTGTCTTTCTGGGAGATGCCCTGCTGCCTTTTGTCTGCAGTAGTAATATCACAGACATACAGTGTCCTTTTTGTAGCGTTTTGAAATTATGCTCTTTGTTTCTTTTTTGATTTTGTTTGGTGATTTACAAACCCAAAACTATGCATTAATTCCTGTCAGTATCACAGCATAGTGTTAACAGTACTCCTTTCTATCTTCTTCATTTCCATGCAATCTTTTCTTGCCTGTGATTCCTTATCATCACTTACAGCTTGTAACATCAGACATTACTCATAAAGCTGAAAAGATCCAAGCCTTCTGTTCTATGTTTCATTGTATGCTTTCTTTCAGTAAACCTTCTTGTGTTTCATGTTTTTTATAATCCTTAAGTTCTAAACCAATAATTCTTCATTCATTAACATTTCTACTTATTTAACACAGAGCCATGATCAGATGGTTCAACTCATTCAGGTCAGACAGACTGTCCTGTAGACAGGACTCCACCACTTTGAGCCACACATTCACTCATGTCCAATAAATCATTTCCATCTGTATGGTTTACTTCATTTTAGCCAATCCCATCATTACCATCCACTGCAAAGCCCGCCCATCCCAACATGACAGTCTTGCCGAGAGCAGATGGAAACAGCAAATCCAAAGGTAAAGGCCTAGAAAAGTAAAAGATACTGTAACATGTACAAAGTGTATTTGGTGTCATTAGATCCTCATCGGTGTGAGAGAAGCAGTTTTTCTATTTGTCATGTTTCCTGGTGAAATTGCCCTGTCAGCTTTGTTGTCATTATTTGCATGTCATTAGTACAGCTCCCCTGCTGAGAGTGGACATGAGGAAAAGTCTCTTGTAAATACTGAAAAAGTCAAACCCAGTTGTTTGGAAAAAACATTGTGCTGTATATGTATTTGAGGTGTGATAGGATGTCTTTATTCCCGACAAATACACTGAACAAAATTTTAAACGCAAAATTATAAACATTTTTGTCTTTGCCCCCTTTTTTCATGAGCTGAACTCAAAGATCTATGACTTCTTCTGTGCACACAAAAGGCCTATTTCTCTCAAATATTGTTCACAAATCTGTCTAAATCTGTGTTAGTGAGCACTTCACCTTTGCTGAGATAATCCATCCACCTCACAGGTGTGGCATATCAAGATGCTGATTAGACAGCATGATTATTGTACAGGTGTGCCTTAGGCTGGCCACAATAAAAGGCCACTCTAAAATGTGCAGTTTTATCACACAGCACAATGCCACAGATGTCGCAAGTTTTGAGGGAGCGTGCAATTGACATGCTGACTGCAGGAATGTCCACCAGAGCTGTTGCCCGTGAATTGAATGTTCATTTCTCTACCATAAGCCGTCTCCAAAGGCGTTTCAGAGACTTTGGCAGTACATCCAACCGACCTCACAACCACAGACCACGTGTAACCACACCAGCCTAGGACCTCCACACCCAGCATCTTCACCTCCAAGATCGTCTAAGACCAGTCACCCAGACAGCTGCTGCAACAGTTGGTTTCTATAACCAAAGAATTTCTGCACAAACTGTCAGAAACCATCTCAAGGAAGCTCATCTGCGTGCTCGTCGTCCTCATCAGGGTCTCGACCTGACTGCAGTTCATCGTCTTAACCGACTTGAGCCAGCAAATGCTCACATTCGATGACGTCTGGCACTTTGGAGAGTTGTTCTCTTCACGGATGAATCCCGGTTTTCACTGTACAGGACAGACAGAGTGTATGTCGTCATGTGGGTGAGCGGTTTGCTGATGTCAGCGTTGTGGATTGAGTGGCCTATGGTGGCGGTGGGGTTATGCTATGGGCATGTTATGGACAACGAACACAGGTGCATTTTATTGATGGCATTTTGAATGCACAGAGATACCGTGACGAGATCCTGAGGCCCATTGTTGTGCCATTCATCCACGACCATCACCTCATGTTGCAGCATGATAATGTACAGCCCCATGTTGCAAGGGTCTGTACAAAATTCCTGGAAGCTGAAAACATCCCAGTTCTTGCATGGCCAGCATACTCACCGGACATGTCACCCATTGAGCATGTTTGGGATGCTCTGGATCAGTGTATACGACACAGCGTGTTCCAGTTCCTGCCAGTATTCAGCAAGTTCGCACAGCCATTGAAGAGGAATGGACCAACATTCCACAGGCCACAATCAACAATCTGATCAACTCTATCGTCACACCAGATACTGACTGGTTTTTGGAGCCCCCCGAAAACATTATTATAAATATATTTATAATAATTATCAACACTAACACAGATTTAGACAGATTTGTGAACAATATTTGAGAGAAATGGGTCTTTTGTGTGCATAGA
This sequence comes from Monopterus albus, assembly GCF_001952655.1. Taxonomy (NCBI): domain Eukaryota; kingdom Metazoa; phylum Chordata; class Actinopteri; order Synbranchiformes; family Synbranchidae; genus Monopterus; species Monopterus albus. The sequence continues at coordinate 236,549 of NW_018128071.1, forward strand.
ACAAGACGTAGATCTTTGAGTTCAGCTCATGAAAAAAGGGGGGCAAAGGCAAAAATGTTGTTTATAATTTTGTTCAGTGTATATTTCAGACACACCAGAGGTAAAGTAAACCAAGATCTTTGGCCTGTGTATGTGCTGGCACATTAGTGTGTGTGTTTGTGCTTGTGGCACCATGAATAATAATACGGTATAAGCTGTTATTTTCCTTGTGTGATTTTGCATGTAAAGTTCTGTAATTTGTGTACTATAATAGGTGCCACTGTTTTGGGTTCTTCAGTAAAAGAGTACTGTAAGGTCACATTTGCATTCGAGGCCACAAATGAAGATGAGCTGAGCCTTAAAGAGGGTGATGTCATCCATGTCCTGAGTAAGGTAAGCTTCAAGTGACTTATTCATTAAAGTTGTACAATCAAAGGGCAAAAGAAACAGCTGGGCTTGTTTGGAAACGGTACAAAAGTTCAGTAAACTGAGTAACTGTTGCTGCATCACCTCTACATGTGATCAAGCAAAGTCTACTAACTGAGCTAACCTGCTGGATTGGTTCACTTTTCACCTTGCATGCTTCTTTTCAGTGGCAGATCTGTAAATCATAAAGGTAGTTTAATGGCTCAGCTAACATTAGCCATGTCCACGTCTCACCTGACTGTCATAGCCTGAGGACACATGAGAGAAAGCCTTTGTTCTAGAATGTCATCAGTCTGCCTGTCAGTCCCACAGTTTCAACCACCAAACACCATTTCAAAGCGCTCTCCTTTACTTAAGAGTTTGCCATCACTCCATCACTCTGCTTCCATTTTTCAAATTGGATAAAACATAGTTGCAGTTATCTTGTTTTTTTTTATATATCGGCTAACATTCCCTCCATTAGTTTTGACTTGTTTAAGATTCAGGCTATGCAACTGCAAAATCCTACTTCATTTTACAGCTATGAAGCGATATCTCATAGTAACCACAAAATGTTTAGATAAATGTGAATCTACACTATCATCAAATTATCCCCACCCCCACTACAAACCATATTCTTGGTGGCCAAACAACGAAAAGAACCAGCCTTTGTTTTGAAATTATGACAAGGGTGGTTTAAAGGATATATCCTGGTGAAAAATGACTCCAAGGTTCCTCACAGTAGTACTGGAGGCCAGAGCTTTTTCATCTAGAGTAACTATATGATTAGACAGCAGATTTGTAAGGTTTTCAGGCCCAAGTACAATAACTCCAGTTTTGTCAGAGTTTAGAAGTAAGAGATTACAGGTCATCCAGGCCTTTATGTCTTTAAGACATGCTTGAAGTTTGATCAACTGATCTGATTCATCTGGGTTCATAGATAAATAGAACTGTATCATCTGCATAGCAATGGAAATGTATGCTGTTTCCTGATAATATTGCCTAAAGGGAACATGTATAAAGTGAAGAGAACTGGCCCTAACACAGAGACACAGAGCCCTGTGGAACCACCATGACTAACTTCAGTTTACATGGAAGATTCAACATTAAGATGAACAAATTGGAATGTTTGAATGATGACAGATGATGCTCAAGCAATGTTAGACTGATCTCTGTGAAGTCGGTCAGTCAGAGGGTCTCACCATCTTCTGCTTATTATTTTCGGTGATGTCAGTGTTGTATGTCCAGGAGGCCTCAGTGTAGGCATTCCACACCACCTCAGCTGTCCTGTTGTACTCGTCCAGAAGCTTCTTTGCCTCAACCTCTTCTGTATTTTTGCCTGGAGAAGAACAACAAACTGGCTCAAATGCAGGTAGGCACTGTAAATTAAGATCTATGTATTTGTGTAAGAAAAACCACATTTAGCAAAATTATGATGCAAGAAATATTATTGTAAAGTGTAAACACCACAATTTGTTCTTCCTTTTGTTAGGCATTTCGTGAACTTCAAACATCGCACATGGTGGAACACCATGACTAACTTCAGACTGTATAAAAGATCCATCCTTAACATGAACTAATTTATCTGATCAGTAAGATCTGAGCTAACTCACTGCAGTTCCTTTAATCCCACTAACATGTTCCAATGTCTGTAGTAAGATGTTGTAATCAGTGGTGCCAAAAGCAGCACTGAGATCTAAGAGGACAAGTCCTTTGAGGCTAGGAGGAGATGATTCATTAGAGTTTAATTACTTCATAACTCTCACCCAGAACGACAAGTTTGGGAGCACATAATATCACAGTAATATCAATTCGGCAATTTAAGTGTTTAATTTTACGAGGATATGTGTTCTTACTCTTAACTGGCCAATTTGGCTTTATCCTGTCCTCTCTGCTGGACACACACTTGCACTGCTGCAGAGGAGCTGCTGGTCTCAGCCTCCATATCCACAGGGATTCAACTTGTTTTCATACACATGCAGATTTTCAGATTCTGCCGTTAACTAGATAAAATGAGCATTTGTTTTTACTGGTTCTCATCAGTTCACTACAGTCGGCATAATGAGCACCTTATGGGTTTTGTGGGTGAAGAGAAGAGGCATTTTGACAACAGGGAGAGTGAAGATGTTGCATTTCTGCAAGTTTGTTGCGTTCAGCTTGTTCAACAGGTGTTTGATTAATTACCCTCTCCATTACTTTTGGTTTTGTTGCACACATCTGGTGGTGGTGTCGCAGTAAAATACTAACTACTGTACCGCATCATCTTGTCTGCTTATGTGTGTGCTCACAGACACGCTGTTTGTATGTCTGTGAGCACCCCTTCCCACCTTTGCAGAGAGACAGAGGAGAGATTCAGAGTTCACAGTCGGCTTTACTTTTGTCATCGTCACTTGTCTTAAAATATCCATGAAGCACTGAAATTTGTTCTTCACCTCCTAACGAGCAGCTCAGCCAGCATAAGGTTAATGTAATGCAGCTCTTAATTGGTATCGGTACCTGATACTGATACTGGTATTGGTGTATCCCTACTTATTACAACATGTAATTTAATCATACAGCAACATGTGATTGAATTAGAGCCACAATTTAATCATCAATCCTTCATATAGCCCATTACCCTCAGTTCCTACCCACTCGCTATTGATCCAGTTTTTTTACATAATAATGCTGAGTGCCTATAGTCCACTGGGAGAACAGAATTCAGTGCATTTTAGAAGAAATATTTCATTGTGTCTCCAACATATTTGTTAAAAGATTTTCAGTTTTTTGAATTGACACAGATAGTGCAGGCTGATAGGTAGATACACTATATCATAGTACAGAGTTTGTTAGATGATATCTGCTCTGTAAACAGATCAATAGTGTGGGTTAAGTAATGGCTTTTCCTAAGATGACTTTGGTGTTCTGATCCCAGTGAAACAAAATAATGTTAAAAATTTGAGCACATACAGAAAAATCTCTCTGTCTTTGTTTTGTAAATACAGAGTCAAACCACTGTTGCAGCAGTCTATGGTAGATTTCCGGCATTCGCCCTAGACTTACTCTGTAACACTTGTCATATGTGACAAGGTTGTTTGTGCAGATTGTGAGAGAGGAAGGAGACCCTTTTGTTTTTTTATTCAGTTCTGACAAGACAGCAACAGTCTCACTAGTCACATTGCAAATCTTCATGTCCTTTCATGCTTCTTTGGGCATTTACAAACAATGGGTGTGATTTCCAGGTGCCAAGGGAGGGCTTTGTTTTGGTGGTTGTATTTTTTTTCATTTGAATGATGTTATATGGCAGTAGTTAGTTCTTTTCTGTCATAACTCCAAAGTTTTCAAAGAGCCTCTTTAGCTGTCTTGTTTGACTGATTTAATCCAAAGAATTGGTCCCGAGTCTCTCCTGCTGAGTCTTCCTCTGTCATTCAGGAGTAAACCAGTACAAGTCAACTGGCCAACACAGGACATGCAGACTCTGGCTGAGTTCATCTGTGTCTGACATGCTGACTGTGACTCAGGCTTGATATTTGATAGCAGGAGATTGGTGACGCATTGTAATGATTTCTTCTGTTTCACCACCCAGAGATCTCAGAAAGGTACCACCATCTAGTGGAGACTGAAGTTAAGTGCATGTAAAATGGCCAGAGGTGATGACATTTTTGTTAGGAACAGGCATACAAATTGTCACCCCAGATTTATTATGTTTCTGGTGTCCTGTGAGCCCTTATCACCTTATCAAATCTGTTTTTAATCATAGAGGCACTACAATTTTCTTACTACAGTAGCATTAACATTAGAATTTTCCTTGTATTTTTTCTTCTTCTGAATCTGCCTTGCTGCTAAATAAATACAAAACAGGAGTATTTACCAGAAAGAGACAAAGCAAATGTTAGAAATTCATCACCATTGACTCTTTTTTCCTTTGGTGCTATGACAGGACACAGGAGAGCCTGGCTGGTGGCGAGGGGAGATTGGTGGTAAAGATGGTGTCTTCCCTGACAACTTTGTGGTCATGGTTTCTGAAGCAGACAAGGAGGTGAGATCAGTGAATTACTGTTAACTATTTTCACAAATGATTAATTATTAAAATAGCTATTATTATTTTGCATTGCTTATAAATTCTGAGACTTTGCAGCTTTTATTTGCCTTATGACTGTCTTTGGGTTTTTGACTATTGGAGATGCAAAAAAGCTAATGAATTCTGTCACCTCGGAGTTTCAGATTAAGGCATTTCTCCTTATTTATCTGATATTTTATAGATCAACTGATTTAAAAAAAAAGTCATTGTTGTCACAGTCAAAAGTAAGCGTTTTTGTTAAATGTTCTGTGTATCTGTTAATGTTCGGTGGTGTTGGTGTGTATTTGTGTCTTTTGTGCCTTCCTCTACTGGTATATAAACACCCTGTAAACAAAGGAACATTTAGGTGACTATTCCTACAACAAACTGGTGGCTGATGTAGATGAAAGTTTCTTTGTTCAGGTGTGGTGTTGAAACTTCCAATTTGCAGGACACATACTTAAACATTAGATTAGCAAGAAAACCATCTATTTTTTGTATAGCATTTAAACATTTGAAATGAAAAAATAA
>NW_018128071.1:241532-242773 GCF_001952655.1 Monopterus albus
ATTAAGTACTTTATTAGCCTTTTATATTGTACTTGTATTGGTGTTGTAAATAATTATTAAAAATTAAAAACTGGAATTATTCATAGTCTTCTTTTGTTAGACAGTCTTGGTAGAACAGTGTCAGTGTCTTCTTCCAATGTTCCAGTTATGTATAAAATGTCAATATATTTGTTTATTCTTTTATTAATGGTGATCTAGAGTTTTTAGTAGTAGGACTAAATTACTTTTTAAACAATACATTTATAAAATGTTGATTGAATTTCTGACCAAAGGTAAAGTGGACTTAATATTCTTTCACTAGGGATATCTATTAACAGTGAATAATAGTAATAATACCTTGCCAAAGGAAAAATAAAACAAAAAACATGTCATACTTGCTGGTAGATGACAGACTGATGAATCCATTCCTCACACTCTCATTTTATCTCAGTTCTGATATTTGGTGCACTGTACCTCACATCATCGAATTAATATTCTGGAGCAATAGTGTTTATGTTTTCTATGTAACAAATCCAGGAATTCTGTTGGAATGTTTATGAAGGCGCTTCCCTGGGTTAGAAGGCCTCTAGATACAGTAGTTGGCCAGTTAAAGGGTTATTGCTAAGTGTCTTCTAAGCACCTTTAATATTTGGGCTGACCATGGGAGCATGTCTATTCTATATGAAGACAGGAGTGTCACACATTTCTCATATCTCCTGTCCAGGTTCATGTGAGAGACATTAACTCAGTCTGAGATGTCATTATAAAAAGTGATTTGAAGCAAAAATACAGATTGTTTATATTCTTACATTCTCTGCCTTTGTGTTAATTTTTCAGCATCCTGCATCAAGAGGGTCAGTAAAACCGTCGTCTAGGCAGGAGTCTGAAGAGGTAAGCTAGCTGTGCCGCCAGTGAAAGATGACCACTGGGATGTTAGTTCTTCCACTACTGTGGAGCACATTCACACAATGTAACCATCAGTGTGTGTAGTCACACCAGGTAGGGGTTCTGTGGCAAGTATTCCAGCCATAGATGACACTGTTTTTCCCTCACTACAATAGAGGGGTTTTAACATTAAAAGGTGCTTTGTGGAGATTTTTCTCTTCCTCTGAACCAACTGCTGGGTAACAGGCATGTTAGCTAGAAAGAGGCAAAGGTCACAAACTGATGACTGAAGTGTTGGCACCTTGTGTTAATGTTTCAGGCTCCCACGTCAAGAGGCTCACTGAAATCAACATCTAAGCAGGAGTCTGAAGAGGTGA
>NW_018128071.1:242816-249694 GCF_001952655.1 Monopterus albus
GGGATTGCACATTTCAGGGACAGATAGCATTTTTATATGCAGATTTACAATACGCATATGCAGCATCAATCAGTCAATCAATATGCAATAGACACAGGGGTATTACTGCACTAGGAAAATAGATCCATACATTACAAAGTACAGGGAAGAGCGCACAGCGAGAGCGTGCGCCTAACAATGCACAGATAACAGTTAAATTGCAAGAGCATACAGGCGCTAGCAGCGCACAGAGATAATCGGATGTTTGTATTATGCAGCTGTTGTCTCACAGTAGTAATAGCAATATTACCAACGGAGAACAGTAAGCATGATGGTACCAGTGTGATGGTGTGGAGAGCGCACAGACAGAGTGCGTGTGTGCAGTAAGGGCGCGCACACACACGCACACATACAGGGTACAATGGCGGCTTGCATTGATAGTACAGTCAAGTGAGCGTACATGGTGACAAGTAATCACCACCTTCAGCACCGTAACTAGTTCCAGACAGTTGATGTGGAGAGACGGAGTGTGATTCCCACCATCCTCCCACAGCCTGTAACAGACATGAGCCTCCCCAGCTGAACAGAAATGTGTCTGTGAGCACCGAGACATGTGATGTGGCTCTGCCCAAGGCAGCTCCCACTGTCAGCACACTGGGAGTTCCCCAGTACTCCAGGTCTGATTGGACCAAGGGAGGAACCGTGAGCACACGCCTTTTGTGGCGCACCGGGTCGAAGTGCAGACTGCCAAACCACCTCTGGAACTTCCTCATATGAAGAAGACCGAAGGGAACTACGACATGACTGGCTGACATTGTTCCTAGTAAAAGCATGACAGATAGAGCTGTTACTCTCGTGTGGTGAACAACGCGCTGCAGGAGAGATGAAAGTATTTCTTGTCTGGCGGGTGACAGCCTTGCTTCCATGCTAAGAGAGTCTAAGTGCACTCCCAGGTAGATGATTGTCTGGGAGGGCACCGGAGAGCTCTTTGTCCAGTTTATTGCAAACCCCATTTGTGTCAGGTGTTGCACCAGCACCGCTGTGTGAAAAGCTGCTTGAGGTCTGGAGCACGCCATCAGAATCAGATCATCTAAATAAAAGAGGACTCTGATTCCTGCTCTGTGTAGTGGTACTAACGCCACTTCCACGCACTTGTAAAACGTGCGGAGGGCCAGTGAATAGCTGAAAGGCCTGTTGTACTGGAAAAGTGCACCTCGGAAGGAGAAACGCAGGAGTTTCCTGTGTTTGGGGATAATGGGTACATGAAAATAGGTGTCTCACAGATTGATGGAAGTAAACCAGTCACTGGGACACATACACTCCAGTGCTTGTTTTGTGGTGAGCATGTGAAACTGTCTCTGTACTATGTAGTTGTTGAAGGAGAGACAGATGAGGATGGGTCTCATTTGGCCCGACTTTTTGGGAACCAGGAAGTAACGCAAGGGCTTCTTTTCACGCTCCTGGCCCAATGGCACCACGGAGATACAGTAGCTGCTTTGGTAAACAGCACTTGCAGCTCTGCCATCAGTGCAGTGGAGCTCACAGGTGAAGTCGTGACAGTTTCCTGCATGCCGCTGAAAGCAGGGGTGTGCCTGGAAAAATGCAGAGTGTGGCTGGTTCAGCTTGTCCATACAATTATTCATGGACAGCCACTCTCACCACACCGCGTAACGCTCTGTCAGGGGATGAGCGTTCGTATGCAGTGCGCTCATGTGCATTGCCGCTAGCCATTGGTGGACCCTCTCAACGATTACCAGAGACTAGTGTTCAGTATGCACAACCCCAGGGAGGGCGCTTTTTTTTGGGGGGGGGGGCATGGCTGTGGAGAAGGCTTAAAGTTAAGTGCACCCCAAGGCACAAGCTTGTGCAAGGGGAGAACTGAGCAGTGGGGAAAACGCGTGTGTGTGTGTGTGACGGACATTGAGCACACAGAGAGGAGAAACAATTGTCAGAAAACTGCTCTTATGACTCTGGTGTTGGCCCTGAAAAGACAGTTGTGTTTCAGCGGCAGGATCCATATGGGGTGTTGGCAGTGCAGCTGCGTCTTCCGTTGTGGAGAGAACTCATAAAATGACTGCCCCAATCTTTTTTTTTTCTTTTTTTGTCACATTTAGTCACTGCACCTGTCTTGAATGCGCGTTAATGAATGTGGTCCGGGGAGCCAACTATGGCAGGGAGTGAGTCAGTGGACTTGGGCCCACTCACGGCGAGAAACCCAGGGGGTGCATACACCAAGGGACCATCACCGTGGTTTGGTTAGCCTAGCCTAGCCGCTGACATTGTCAGGGCCCTGCCCTGATAGCTGCGAACACCTCCGCCCGGCACTCCTCCGCAGGCAAGCAAGCAAGCACTAAGGGGGCAAGCTGCCTGGGGGGAGAGAGCCTGTTCAGCGTGTTAACACACTGTATTATGAAGTCCAAATCGCAGCCTGGGCACACAGTGACGGCGGCGCGGCGCTGGAGTCCAGCAGTGAGGAATGGCTCTTGTGCAGTGCAGTGCAGGGCACAGGGCGTGAAAGAATCTCTTCAGGACTGTGCATGCGCGAGGGGTGAACCCAATAGCGACAGCTCTTAGAGGGCGGAGCCTATACAAAATAGAACAGGATGTTTGTGGAATGTTAATATTACTTCAGACACTCTTAGGTGGCTCAAGGAACATGTTAAAAGTCTGAATTCAGTAATGCAGAGCATCACTTGGTGAACCAAGTGTGTCCTGAAGATGTCCTTATCTGTTAGCGGTGTATAAATATTAATAGAATACTAATCTAACATGAGCACAGTAGTTTGAGTGGCCAGCGGTCGGTGCCAGAAGGTTGAATCAAGTTAACTATAGTGGGTCTGACGTCCATAATCATACTTGACAGTACACGTTATTAAAATTATAACCTCTATCTGAAAAACGGATCAGTCACTTTCACACGGCTGTTAATCAGTTAAAAGGAAATGTTTTCTGCTGTGAATGACTGGTGTGAATCAGACATTCCTTGCTGTTCTGGCTCATACTGCATGCATCATTTGTCATGACTGTAATAAAGTGTGTTATTCTGATCTTACTAATGAACACAGCTACATTTGTATACAGCTATAAAAAAAGGGGCTTCACCAGTTCAAGTGATGAAAAGCTTTAAGTGGCATCTGCTACTGCTTTCCTACTGTGAGCAGAGAAATGCTGCAAAGTGCACTCAATGTCAAACCAAAATTGCTGTGCATTGGGGAGTTTCCAGTGACACCTCACCCCCACTGCTGTTGCCCATGTTTATACATAAAATACTAAAGATTGAATCTAGCTATTAGCAAGTCTCCCTCTTTAGACCAAACTTTATTTATCTTTTTCTCCTTTCCTCCAGGTTGGGGGGCTTTTATATTTGAGAAAATGTTAGTGTGCATTACTGAATGTTTGAAGTTATGCTGACCTATTTTTCTTTCCTCTTTCATGTTCTATTAGAAACCAAAAAAGCCACCTGCACCGTCAAAAAGCACAGGTAAGGAACACTTTGTCCCCTTTGTCTTATTAAATGCGGTGCTAAGTGTGAGGGACGTGTGCTAAAGTGGGTTGCCTGGTTAAAAGCACAATCTATAGTATCTAAGAGCTTTTTGTTTTCACTCACAACACAGATCTTTGATGATAACAGATTTTCTCATTTAAAATAAATGTTTCCTCTTACCCATAAATAACAAGGGCATGTCATGGATGGGTATGTTAGGGTTAGTAAAGCAATTTTCTGTCCATAAATAGTTTACAAATTTCATCATGTCGGATCAAGGTTATACCAAGGTTGTGTGATCCATTATGGGATAGTTCAAATATCACAACAGAGACTGCCAGTAGAACAGAATAAGACAATTGGATACAAATAAGTATATGACTAAGAGCTGGACCTGAGAATCCACCTAAAAGGCCCCATAAAAATACACAGAAACAGTATAGAGTCATGTGGCATTTTTGTTTTATCAACACCAACATCTACAGTTTGCAAAAAATGCAGTTGCCTCACTATGCATTTTCCTGTCTGCACAGGAAGTAACACAGAATTTGCATTCACATCCTTTGACTGCTGTATGCGTTTCACTTTGGTGTGTGTGTGTCCGTTTCTGGGACGAGTCAGTACGTGTCTGTGCACAACTTCCTGTCTGGGTTAAGATATCGCGATGTGTCTCACAGACAAAAAAAATTATCTGCCTACAAACAGAACAGTGTGTTTTGTGCAGCTATATGTGTGTGACTGCATCTCTCTCTAGAGAGTGGTGTCTGTGTTTGTGTCAGACAGCAGTTTTCTTTGTCTGATTGTTCTTATGACATTGTATACTCCACCATACCGTTTCTTGAGTCTTGAATCAGTTGGGTCAACAGACGAGGTGACTTTTGGTGGACCATGTTTCGTTTTTCAGTTCTCAAACCGGAGGCTCCTGGTTCCGACAAGACGTCTCATCTCATCAGGGCAGAGGACAGAGGTACAGTAGAACTCTGTCTTCCTTTCAGCTCCTCGCATCCTCCTTTAACCACCTGATCTCATCTCATCCTCATTTCCTCAGGTTGTTTGTAGCTTTGCTCCATCTGACACATTTTGCACATTTCTGTGCACAGTACCCCTTGTCACTCCACTGTTGACCCGAGGAGGGAGCAGACAGACCACAACCCCACATTTGTTTCTCTTCATAACATTTTGAGCCTTATTTCTACGCTGTGTTCTACTGCTTTCAGTGTACCTCTCCTTCCTACCTCTGCTCTCTAAGCTTCAGCCTTAAGTTTTCAAATATTTTATTTTCAATATAATGTGCGTGTGTGTGTGTGTGTGTGTGTGTTGGGGGAGGAGGGGTAGTAATACTTTAAATATTGTACTAATAATTTTCAGAGACTTTACAAACTATTTTCAGGTTCATTTCTGATTTAATCTATGAGGTCTTTAAGATACGATGGAGCCTTGTCATTAAGGGCTGTGTATGTTGGAAGAAGGATTTTAAAATCTATTCTGGATTTTACAGGGAGCCAGTGGAGAGAAGCTAATATGGGAGAGATATGATCTCTCTTGCTAGTTCCTGTCAGTACCCTGGCTGCAGCATTTTGGATTAACTGGAAGCTTTTTAGGGAATTATTGGGACATCCTGATAGTAAAGAGTTACAGTAGTCCAGCCTGGAAGTAACAAATGCATGGACCAGTTTTTCAACATCACTTTGAGACAGGATGCTCCTGATTTTTGCAATATTGCGCAGGTGAAAGAAGGCAGTTCTAGAGACTTGGTTTATGTGTGATGGACATGGACATATCCTGGTCAAAAATGACTTCAAGGTTCCTCACAGCAGTACTGGAGGCCACAGCTACTATATCTCATCTAGAGTAACTATATGATTAGACAGCAGATTTCTAATGTTTTCAGGCCCAAGTACAATAACTTCAGTTTTGTCAGAGTTTAGAAGTAAGAGATTACAAGTCATCCAGGCCTTTGTCTTTAAGACATGCTTGGTGTTTCACCAACTGATCTGATTCATCTGGGTTCATAGATAAATATAACTGAGTATCATCTGCATAGCAATGGAAATTTATGCTGTTTCCTGATAATATTGCCTAAAGGGAACACGTATAAAGTGAAGAGAACTGGACCTAACACAGAGCTCTGTGGAACACCATGACTAACTTCAGTTTACATGGAAGATTCAACATTAAGATGAACAAATTGGAATTTATCTGATAAATATGATTTGAACCATTTTAGTGCAGTTCCTTTAATCCTAATAACATGTTCAAGTCCCTGTAATAAGATGCTGTGATCAATGGTCTCAAAATGGTGACATAAAGCTGTAGTCAAGATGGACAGTTTGGTAGCTTTCTGTTACTACATGGGAGCCAGAGGGGTTAGCTCAAGATTCAAGATTTTTATTTGCCATTTATGCATAAACAGACAGTTTAGGCATATAGGAATTTTTGTGCAGCTCTCCTTTGGAGTTGGGTAGGGAGTCAAAAGCCAGAAAGAACACTTAGTTTTAAAATAAAAAAGTTACATAAAGGCAACAAAGCATTAAAACCACAATACACAAAAATAGAGTAATAGTATTTCCCAGTGTGAACTTCAAACATCGCACCTAGTAATTCAAATGGTGGAGTTGGATATGTCATTATACTTGGTGAGGTAGTGAGGGGTTAGCCATATGCACACTGTTCTAGCTGGTGCGCATATGGCTGTGCACCAGTTGATGTAGTCACTCACAGTCTCTGCATATTCATGGATGTTGTCTGTGGCCCCTTTGAAGATGTTCCAGTCTCTGGACTCTAGACAGCCCTGTAGGCTGGCCTGTGCACAGTCATTCCAGGTGTTAACAGTTCTCACTGAGACTGGTTTTGCCTTGAGTCGTTTGGTGTAAGCAGGTTTTAGCCGGATTGCTACGTTGTCAGATCTACCAAAATGAGGCTTAGGTTCAGCTGAGAAAGCATTTCTAATGTTACTGTAACATTGGTCCAGTGTTTTGTTCCTCTACTAGGAAAGATTACAAACTGATACAGTTTAGGCTTTTCCTGAGATTGTAGTGGATATAATCTCCCAGAATAATAAAAGCAGCATCAGGGTATGTGTTTTCATGCTGATTAATCATTCTTTACAGTTCCTTTAGTGCAGCTTCCTCTTTGCCTGTGTAAGCTATTGGAAGCTATTCCGGCTCTTTTAACCAGGAACTCGGAGTGATGAAGCGGACCACTTGGATATATAAAAAAATAACCGTGCTGGTTTATTCAAAGAATCACAGGTAAAATTAACATTACACGTCCAGGTAACTTCCACCTCCAATACTGCACGCAGGCAGATGAAGAATGAAAGACCCTGAACCATAATGCCTATACATTTTTATCACTTCGGTTGGGCTAGCCCCATACTACACAGGGATGTCAAACCGTGGCGTCACCTGATATG
>NW_018128071.1:249717-269192 GCF_001952655.1 Monopterus albus
ATGACATCTAGTGACATGTCATGACATTACACATAAGAAAATATTATGATTACAATTACGGTTACACATATCATAATAATAACAATAATCCTCCTGCCTGCAAACTTTTTCTATCTAGTTGTCCTTGGCCATATGCACCCTGCAAAAAACTCATGAGAATGACTAAGCATTTAACAGCCTGAGCTAGACATCCTGTCTCCACTAAACATTTCTAATACAACAAATATCTAACCAATATCTATCTGACTAAAAAATTACCTAACAACTGAGGGAGGGGCATACAATATACTCACAATGATACATTGCAGCTCTGTAGGTAAATAAAATAGCCTTCGCTTTAGTGTTAAATATTCCATATATAGCTGCTCCAAAAGAGACCTGAGCTCCCCCAGTAGCAACAAAAGTTTGTCTTTGGGTGTTCCAAAATAATCAGCAACCATCAGTTTGGATATATCAATTCTAATCATAAATTAAACTACAATCAAATTAAAACTTAAAACACAAAGTTTGACAGCTCCCCCTCTCGTTTTTTCCTGTCCTTTACTGCTTCTCCCAGGGTGCAGAAGTCATGGTTTTAAGCTTCATTTGTGTGATTGAAGTCTTTACAGTACCTGTGGTTTTCAAAAATGGTCTGTGACTCGTTTCTTACTTTGAACAGAGGCAACATTCATGCCCTGAAGAAGAAGTACCTAATATGATATTGCACACAAGCTGCCTCAGGCCTGCAGTGCACAGAACAGATTGACAGCAGGCTATGTGCAGACCAGGGACATTGCTAGACATAAAGCTCTTCTGGGGCACAAACTCCCCATTACTTGAATCATACAATGATTTTTCTTGAATGTCTGCTGCATGAATGAAATGTTCTATCCATTGAATTATGTGAACTTGCGTTGCTTTTGTCATTATTCTACTGTCATACTACTGCTACTGAAACCACTACTGATAAAGGTAAAAATGTAGAGATATGAATCTTTCTGAAATATTTATTTCAACATACATTAAGAACATTCTCAGCATGTTTTTATGGCATAAAGGTCTGGCACTGTATTGCACATTTCTTTGCATTCTTCTGCATTTCACAGTAATGTACTGTAATTTGATTGTCAAGCAGCTTCAGTTTGATTTGTCAAATTTAAATTTTCACAAGTGAATCTATCAACAAATGACTAAAAAGAAAAACAATCAAATCATTTTTTGTAATTCTTAAGCCCCTGTAACATTTTGATGCTCCAACTACTTCAGAAGTGTATTGTGCAATGGCTGTTGGTCACGCACTTCTCCATAGAAACATGCAGATTCCGCCACACTTTCCCTTCCTGCCTGAGGTTTGTTTGTTAAATGTGCCTAAAACAAACATCATTTGGACTGTGTGACAAGAGCATTACATATTCTGTTATATTCCTTAAATTCAGAATGAATAGTCCAAAATTGACATAGACCGCTACATGGGGTGTATTATGCAACATATTTGGCATTTATTTTATTTCATGTAGTAAACAGCATTTTAAGAGTAGTCTAGCTGACATGCATTGATGTTCAGAGCTCTAATTTACTTCACATTCAACAGCCATGCCTGGTTATGTACTAGTTAACTAAAGTAACTTTACCTTGTTTACCAGCTACAGCCAGACTTCTCCAAACTTCTTCCCTGTCTCAGCCGCCTCTGAAGAATTTTCTTGTCCATCTACATGTGTCAGTTATATTTGAGATGACCGGTATTATTCAAAAACTTAACTTAGTCCCCATTACATACAGTCTATTCCTTTATTTGTTTTGTGCTCCAATACACAGATTGTTGCGTGTGCACTGCAGTGCAGAGCTACACCTTACATTGTGGGTATGTTACATGAGTGTTTGTGAGCACACTGTGGTGCACAAACCCTGACTGCTGCACCTCAGCTTCTGTTTTGCTTTCACATTCTGGATTAGAACAAATCAATTATTTTACTGTTATTCTCAATTTTAAACTAATTCACTGCCAAATACTTGGAACTTGCTAAGACTCAAACGTGTGATTTTTACTGGGGTGCAGCAGATCAATACTCAGGCACATGCCCCAGTAAGGGGTCTAATGATGCCTATGGTGCAGACCCCCCCCAACCATGCACACACAAAGTGAATGGTAAATGGTCTTATACTTGTATAGCGCTTTTCTACACTTTACAGCACTCTCAAAGCTCTTTCACACTACTTGGCCATTCACTGATTGGCACTCACAAACGCTCACACAGTCCCACACCGGTGTTATCACCAGGAGCAATTGGGGGTTCAGTGTCTTGCTCAAGGACACTTCGATATGTTGACTGGGCAATAAGGGATGTACCACTGCTTTCAGACATTGTTCCTGACTTTCCAGAATGAAGTTATATTTTTTTATTAACAATGTTTCCAATTAGCCATTAAATCTTGTCTGTGCCTTCCTTTCCCTCTTGTTTTTTCTGTCTCCTCTGTGCCACTTGGTTTCTCCTTTCTCAGACACACAGTTTCACTAACATTGTTGGTCCATCTTCCAACTCTCCTTTTAACCCTTCTTTTAACCCTTCTTTCTTTGTTTCAGTTGACAAGCCTACCCCAGATCATAAACCAGCCAAGCCTGCAGCGCCGGTGGTCCCACCCAAGAAGCCTGTCCCCCCTCCAGGGAAAGGTAGACCAGTGAGCTTCCCACCAAAGAGGCCCGACAAGCCTCTTGCGCCTTCACCAAAACTCAAGTAGGTCTATTATCCATGTTTGTTGTTCCACTTCTTTTTTTTCTTGTATAGCCTCATTTACAAGAAGGAATTCTCAAAAAAAAATAACATTGTCTAGAAGGGTCAGCAAAGGGTGTCTTGTATATTATAGACCATAATGACTGATGGGCTTTTCAGTACACAGGTGGAGCAGTTCAGTCAATAAAGGTTTTTTTCCCTTTCTTTCCTTGTTTCCCTTTTAATTGCAGGCACAATGGAGAGGTGCCTTTGACACAACCAAAGCCGGACTTAGAACCATCATTGCCTGCCAAACCCAAGACGCTGTCTGGGGACTCAGGGGAGAAGTCCCCAGATACAGGTATGTATAGTACAGACTGTTTCAAACTATAGACAGAACCCAGACAGAGAAGATTTTAGTAATTAATGGAGGCACAGGGGAACAGAAAAGGATGAAAGGCAATGGGGAGAACACATCTGAGCTTCATTTTCAAAGAGCTGCCCTGAAGGTATGTCACTGGCGAGTTCTGTGATTGTGACAGATGCCTGGTAAAGGTGGTAACATGCTGCTAAAGCTCCACATCAGAAGCCAGTCTGACAAGTGTTGGAATGTGAAAATTCAATTACAGGCACTGCTTTCTAACTGTAACAGTTTCCTATTGAGTAGGAGCAATGTGTTTGTATTCAACACACCCTCAAATTTTTCTGTTACATAATGGAAGGGAATGACTTATTTTTTCCTTTGTGTATTCTTAAGTACATCATACTCATTATTCAACTTTATGTCTGCTTACCATACATTTAAAATAAAATGCATTCCCTAAATTCACAGACAGCAGCCTTTTCAGCTTTTTTTTCTCCACTGCATCCTATCATCAGTATCTGCTAGCAAACAATTTGAATTTCTTGCCTTGAAATTGGAACTCCTTAAGGGCAATTCCATTAGTATTGTAGGTTGTTATAAACCACCTTCAGCAAATAGTGATGCTTCATCATCACTGAGTATCATCCTTAAATTTTAATGAGATTTTACTCACAGGCAATTTTAACTGGGACTGGCTATCCTCTGTTTCTGATATTTTTAAATCCGTTGGTGATTAATTTAATTTTACACAATTAATAAATAGTTCAACTTGCCCAAATCTTAAATGCCCAGAGAAATCCTCTCTTCTTGACTTGTTTCTAACAAATGCTCCTTATACCAAGGTCGTGCAATACATCCTCCTTCATGAAGGTGATTATGTTCAGTATATGTTCAAGCTATTTCAGAGAGATGTTGACTCAAATGCCTAATTCACTTTGGAGGCTGTAATTTTTGATGTTGTTGAATGTGCACTGCATTAAACAGTAATCTAGCCTCACAGATACACCTGTCAGTATAAAAAAAATTCAGCAGGGCCACTACATCTTTCAAAATAATCATGCAGAAGCATTCTAATTGGGTTATTTCTGCTAATACTGTTAGCTGACAGGAAATAAACCTGTCGTTTGTGAGTAAGTAGACAGAATGTAATGAAATTAAAAGTGTAATTTCCCACGTGGATGTTCCACAAAAAGTTTTTCTTATTATTCTGCCTTGTCTGTTTTCGTCTCTGCTTCTCTCATGTAGCCTCAGCAGACCTGATGATTTTTGATGAGGTGCCATCTACCTCAGAGAAGCTCTCTCACCCCACTGCTAACAGACCAAAGATGCCTGCCAGGAGGCTGCCTGCCCAGTTTGGTGGAGTACAATTGGTGAGGATACCACTCAGCATACTCAAACATGGCAGTACATTCAGAGCTAAATTCACAACGAGGTGTCAGCAAAAAGAGTTTTAGAGAAAGAGTTAAAAGAATAATGTCAGGTCAGCCATACAGGTGTTTAAATAACAAGCAGATGTGAAAAATGTCTTAGCAGTGTGCATTTGCAGAGACAAGAACAGATTTTTTTTTTCTCTTTCATTATTTCTCTTTGAATAGAGTAATGTGGAAAACCTTTAAATAATAATCTTCAAATTTACAATTACAATGATCACAACATGATCATAATTTTTGCAAACATCACTTGTAGAACGTTATATCAGTTGTAGTTTGTCAATCCATCCATAATGGTTCAAATGAAACTTTTAGCTGTTTGCTTAACCTGCTCTCAGCAAGCTGGTGTCTGTTCTGTGTATTTAGTGGAGGAAAAGAAACATTACTCTGTAACAGCACTGTACCATTTGTTTTTGTGTGTATGTATTATTTTTGCAGTTTAACAAGCCCAACAGAATAATGATACTTCTAAAGAATCAATCTAGCTATGACACCTTACATTTAATGAGAATATTTTTGTTTATGCATATCGTATAAATAATCAATTTATTCTCTGTATTGAGTTTGAGTTATTTATATTGGCAAGCTAAACGTAATTAGATTTGTAAAGGGACTTGATATACTAAAACACTATCAAACCTCAGTCTTACCACAAAACCGTACCTGTTCCATTATCAAATACACCCAAGAGATTATTAGGCTGAAAACATGAAGGATTTTGAAAAATAGACAACACTTCTGATAATCCCACAGTCTACTGTGTGTGATGGAAGCAGCACTCCATGAGCACTGGTTTTTGTTTGAAATTTATCAAAAATATTTTCATCTTTTAAGAAAAGCAGCTGTAGAAGTAGTTAAAATAGTCAAAAACTGGCAAAACCTTATTTTAAATCTGGAGCTAACTAATCAAAGAATATAATGCCATGAAATTTCTGTTCAGTCTTTGAAGCTACAGACACATTTCTGTAGCATTTATATTTCATGCCCAGGGCCCTGGTGCACAACATGTACCAAGTTTGTTTATTTCTCCTGGTGTGTCTTTTATATACCAAGTCTGTTTTGTTTCTTTTCACTCTCAAATTGAACGGCATTTCCATGGATTTCCTTAGTCGGATGGCTTCTCAGTTCTTGGGTCTCTATAACTTGTCACCTCTCTTCACTTGCACACACACTAAACATTCATTCACACTTCTCTACTCACCTTTCAGGACAGTGACTTGTGTCAAAATGTCTTCCAGCTTACCTGTCAGACCTGTAGCTGTGGAACATTGGCTGAATGTTGGTAGAAATCACTTTTTATATTTTTGTCAGACAGGTTAGCCAGTCAGGAATCTACACACTAAAAATCTAATGAAAATATTATTGTAAATAAAACATTAAATAAAACTCTTCCCTTGCAGCCCAATAAGGAAGTGAGTGCAGAGAAATCCTTCAAAACCGATGAAGAGGATGTCAAATCAAAGCTAACAGAATCCAGAAAGGTAACTTAAAGTTGTAAATGGCAAACATCACAAAGGACATGATAACCGTTTATTGGAAAATAGGAGGTGTCATGTTTTTTGACTGATGAAGATGCATAAATATTTGTTGCAGCCAAAGATGGCCTGTTAGAAGATGAAATGCCACTCTGTAACAATTTTGATATTTTAAAAGTTAGCAAGGACTGTGTCTTTTGGCTGACTAAAAAAAAAAGACTGACAGTGAAGTGTCTTTTGGTCAATAAACAGTTTAAGATTATTTGACTGTGCATGTAATTTCCCTGGCCCTGTAAGTTTTAGCTAGTTAACGATGGGGCTCTGCCCAACAGCTAATGCTAACCATGTATTAGCACAAGGTGTTGAGTAGTGACTGAAAGTTAATACTGGCAGCTCATGTAATTCTTTGAGAATAGAACTTTAGCTAATGTATTGTAGGCTTAGCAGCTACGGGGAGCGACTGGGATCAGGCTTAGCAGGGCCAGTTTAGATGCTATATCAGTTTTTATTGTCTTTATTACAATAGAGAATCTGGTGTTGTCATTATGCCATGTTGAATTTTGGGTAAATGCAGGAGCATCACACTCATTAATCAGATATATACAGTACATACATGTGTAAGTTAATTTAAAAAAAAAAACTATCCCATACAGCAGTAGCAGATACTTCAACTACATCCAAACTGACACTTCAGTGTTCAGTTTGACCACAGACAGGACAGAAACTGATTCATCTGCAGTGTTTGTGTTATCTGCCGACAGCTGCAGTGTTGGCTCCCAAACTGAGAGCTGAGCAGAGCTGAGATGAGCTGAGATTAGGGTGCAGTCATTTTTCTGTCACTCACAATTGAATGGATCTCTGGGTCCACTTTGAGTTAGCTACAGTCAGCTAAGGTTATCCATTCTGAATTATCAGTCAGTAAAGTGAGATCTAAACAATTCAAGCTACTTTTTAGTCAAACAAAACAAGAATGGATGCAGGTAAATACAGTGCCTCCCTCCCAAAATGGCACCCCACCCCAACATTCAACACGCTGTGACGTACCTTCACATTCTCTATAACCTGACAACTACATAGCTCTCAAACATAAATGTAACAATCTGATAAAATGCAAAATAATGCTTATGAATATAATGATTTTTGTAATGTAAAGTCAATGTAATATTTAACTTTCTCAGTAATGTAGTTATTGTCATAAATTGAGCTGGTTTAGATACAGGTTGTCAAGTTACCAAGTTGGCTTCAAGCACAATAAATTTAAACGTTTGACAGAAAATTATACTTTATTGAGCACCCTATTTATCATCGAGTTCAGTTCTTGTTTACCTACGAGAAGATATTGAGAAGCACAGGGGATGAAAAATGACTAGGTTTGATGTGCAGTACTACACATTTCTGGTTACAGTTTTCTTGCTGAGCCACAGCAAGCAGCAGAAATAAAAACAATTTTGGGCAGAGAAATAGGGATTTTGCCCCTTCTTCATGGCCAGTATGGACAGGAGGGATTATTACAGTAACCCATTACAATTGTGAGCCCCAAGTTTTATTTTTCCAGTTCCACTATATGCCTTCTATTTATTTATTTTATTGTTTTTATCTTATTTTATTACAGTTGTTCTCCATTATTTTATTTTCCCAATTGTACTTACAGTAATTTTGGTGCTTTTTTATTATTATTTATTATTCATATGTAAAATGCTGACCAGGCCAAGATTACCTTGAGCTTGGATCATGATGGCAAGAGAAAACATCCTACATGACTTTAAATCAGGTTTCATTATTAGGCTGTTCAACTGGCAAATGTTTTAATGGGAACAGTGAGTAAAGTGGTTTTTGAATTTAAATCTTCTCAAAAGGATTCAGAAAACGCTATGTTCTGCATTTGAGGATGAAAGCACATATGAGAGTTCAGTAAAGCAAAGACTATAGGTGCTGGTCTGCAGTGACATTATCAGATGAATCGCCCTTCACTTTATCCCTGACAAATAGCCTGCATCAGGCCTGAATGTCTAAATGTCCACAGCGAAGAGGTCCAGTGGCTCTGTAATGTTATGGAGGTAGTTCCATGGCATTTGTCCCCATAGCAGAAAGGGTGACTACACGTCAGTTGTAGTTGCTGAGTGATCATCTTTATTCTCTGATGATCTTGATGGAAGCACTCTCCCAAGATGACCATGCCATGCACAAAGGGTCACTGAATCGTGTGATGAGTCTTTGGCCTTCAGTTACCAGATCTGTAAACCAATTACGGGAATATTCTTATCTAGTAGATGTCAGAAAAAATGCTTTGTCTAACTCATATTTTTTCCTTCTTTTTATCCTCACAGCTTTCAACAAGTTCATTATCGCAGTCACCATCTCACCTCAGGCCTACCACTGAGACCAAACATAGCCCAGCACCAGCCCCAAGCTCAGACAGCAGCTCTCTGAGCAGCAATGACCAGCTGGAGCCTAAAGAGCCAGGTTCCCAGCTAGATGAGCTGAGGAGCCAGATGAAGGAGCTGCTGGTGTCTTTGGAGCTGCTCAAGACCCAGCAAATGTAATGAGCCTCGATGTGCATGAAAGTGGGGTTTGAAGAAGTTGGCGAGTAGAAATATAAAACTGCATTTGTCACACAGGGATCATAACTTGTGGAAATATGTTGTCGCTCTTGCATTTTTCATGCAGTTTTTAAAGACTTTACACAGGGATTATGAGAAGAATTTTGAACTGTTATGGAGCTCAGGAGTCTCTGTTCACATGCACACAGTAGTCCAGTCACTCTGAATTAACATTGGTTTTAAGATGTGTCACGTAATTCTATTACCTAAAGTACGTTTCCCCAACATTGCACATCAAAGTGGCTTTGGTTATTTAATAATAGTCTCTATCATTATATATCACAAGATACATAATAAATACATAGTCAGTCAATAATACACAATTAAATGTGCCAAAGAATGGGAGAGCATTCATATGGAGCATTTGTGTGCGATTTAAATGACGTTGACCCATTATTTGGCCCCAAAGAGGGGGGTGTCAGGTCATACTATTATAAATCTTCACAAAGAATCCCTGAGCCCTGTCCTCACCCAATCAAAGAGCAGATATGTGACTTGACGTTGTATTTGCTCAGGTTAAGCAGTGGGTGGTCCAGCTGGCTTGTAATGGCAGTTACCTCTGAGAGCCGTTAGTTGTTGTTTTTTTTCATATTCAAAGAAAGATTAGTTCTGGATTTTAAATTAATCATTTTTATATCTCCCGAGGACAGTTATACATGTGCTAATTAGTATGTGTTTTGTTTTTTCCAGGAAAGAGATAGCAGAGCTCCGAGGAGAGCTGGATGAAGAAAGGCAAAAGCGTGTGGCCCTGCAGGTATTATTGATCCTCATAATAACACACTCTGCGCTCTCCACATGCATTTCTCTTATTAGTTTAGCCAAATAATGACGCAGCTTCCTCACACAAGCACACTGACTCACATGCACACATCTAATGCAGTGCATAACAGACAGGTCCATACAGAAGTTTCCACGGCCAACCAAGAGCACTAGAAGGCTAATGACACCTCTGTGATGAACATTGTAAGGGCCGGTTTATGGCTTCTCAAAACTAATTTATACGACGTGCTGTTCAACCACGCTGCTCTTTGAGTGCTTTGGTGACGCTCAGGCAATGTTGGCCCTGCATACTCAACTCAGAGAAAAGTGCATTATTTATGAGCCTCCTGTATTTGTTTTGGAGTTTTTGACACCCAACCTGAGAAATGGTAGCCTCAAGTAGAGATGAGGGGCTGATTACAGAGGTCAAGGTCTATAAACAAACTTCTTTCTAACTCCACACCCCCAAAGCTGACGCATGTGAACATTTATCAGGCTTCTCCCGGAGGCCCAAAACATTTTATTTTTATGACAACTAAGCAGTCCATCTGCTGATATATAGTCATGGCTAAAAATATTGGCAACCCTGCATTTCTGTCAGATAACACACCACTTCTCCCAGAAAACTGTTGCAGTCACAAATTCTTTGGCATTCTCATGTTTATTTCTTTTGTTTGCATTGGAACGACACAAAACAGCAGAGGAAAAAAGTCAGATCAAATGCAGGGTGCCAATATTTTTGACCATGACTGTAGGTCATATCATATGATGGAAATATCGAAAGCAGATGCCTTACTTTAGGGACCTTGATGTTTCCAAGATCAAGAATGAACTTTGTCATAAAAATTTGTTTTTAAGATAAGTAAAAACCTGAGGATATGACTATTGTAGTGAAACATCATTTTACACCCACAAAACACTTTTTATAGCAAAAAGTGTTTTGCTACCTTTGCCAAAATGTTTTGTTCACAGCATAACTTAAAAAGTACTGAATGCATTTAGATGAAATGTTTTGGAGCGGTAGGGTATGGGTCATGGAATAACCCATTAGATTCTGCTGCTGATACAGATCCAGGAATTTTTTAAGGATTCTTCACCATTGTGAGATAGGGCCAATTTCAATGTTTTTGCTTCTAACTACATATACATCACCTACAATGCTTGGACAGAAATAGCAAGATAACATCCACATAAGATCTACCACAGAACGATATCTGATCTGGATCCAAGTAACATTCTGGATCTACTGATCCAGAATGTTGAAATGTATTGGGCTTACAGAAAACTTGCTACTGTGAGACAACAAATAATGCTGTAGACTTGCAACAAAGATCAAATTCTAGTTGAAACTCAGCTGATTCAGTAGGGTGTCAACAGATGCATCTTCATAGGTTACTGAGCCATATCCTGAAGAAAACTGCTGTTACTGAAATAT
This sequence comes from Monopterus albus, assembly GCF_001952655.1. Lineage (NCBI taxonomy): Eukaryota > Metazoa > Chordata > Actinopteri > Synbranchiformes > Synbranchidae > Monopterus > Monopterus albus. Next base: position 260,468 of record NW_018128071.1, read on the forward strand.
TGTTTTTCTTGCTTTCAAACTAATAATGATATCAATGCTAGGGCAAGGTTCTCTTAGTCAAGGAATCATATTATGAGGGTCACACTATCACGTGAATATTCCTTTTAGTTGGAACAGCATTACAGGAAAACTGATCAGCCTTGGTGGTGGTTTGCACTCTCTTGAGTGTTGTCTGGTTACCAATGTTTTTCAGTAACCTGTCTTAGCTTGTTAGCGGCTGCAGGCATGGCACAGCCCTTCCCTGCGTGACATCGGTATGAATCACAGGAGACCACCCCCCACAGAAAGCCCTGGAAAAACTCCACACATAGCCCACACCAACAAAGACAGAAAAATAGCTTAATTTTGTTACCATGACCACCACCCTGTGCGCACACACTTACACAAACACAACATGGCTGAATCTTGCCTCCACACATACATAGATGAAATAACAGGCCATGAAAAAGATGGTGAAAAAAGGAAGTTGTTGGACCAGGTATAGTTGGATTTGTCATGAATGAATATTTATTCCTTTTTAAAAACTGTACTGAATTCCTTTTATTGCCATTGCATGCTCTGCAAACAACAAAACTAGCAGTGCAACTCCTCTTGGTGCATAAAGAAGGAACATGGAAACACTAAAAGCACATTAGGACAATGAATAACAGTAATAAAAAATAATAAAAAATAAAACTTAATACAAACAAAAACCAATAAAGCTATGCCACACATCACAACAGGTGAAGTGTGAAGTATAACCGCTCTGTGCTAATGCTACTTATTTATGAAATTCAACAGTGGCCTAAACTTGCACCATCTTTCACTGACAGAATACACCTATCTACTCCATTAGTGACTTTCAAAGTCTTGCCCATCCCCTTTTGAATATTAAGCCTCAGTGTGCTGTTTGTCAGAGATTTACTGAGCACCGAAGCACATGGCTTCATTATCATTCCTGACTCCCAATCCCTGCCACACCCACTGTGCTTCACAGCGACCTCAGCCTCCTATGGCAGATAGAGCACTTTGTCCTTTGCCAGAGCTGTTTTCATCTCCACTCAGTGTATGCTGTGTATTTGTGTCCTTGCAGATGGAGATAGAAAAACTAAAACGGGCCATCCACTCAACATGAAGCCCACGCTCCAATCGACAACAAGCCTCAAGGTCAGCTGCTGGCCTGTCAACCAACCAGAGCAGAAGGGCAGTGACGAACCAACAGTTGAGCGGCTGGAGGGAGGGAGGTTGTGGAACCACCTCAAGCACAATCTTTGTTCAGTGATCTACAAAAATAAACTCTCCCCATATTTGTAAGATTTACATTTTGCACATATAATTTTTTTTTCAAGCTAGATGTAATTAAGTTACAGATGTATATGTTTCTTTTTCTTTTTAAATTTGTTTTTATTTTACCAACACAAAAAACCGAGGCCTTACTTCAAACTACTGCTCTGGACTTGTAATTGCCACTCACTCTCTCCCCTTCACTCTGCGCTCCTCGAACTCCTCAGGGAGGAGGTTTTGCTCTCAGTACTACTGACTTTATATAAAGCAAGGGGTTTCTTGTTTTCTTCACCTAATAATCTTTCTCATATTTTTTATGGTGCACAAATAGTTGATTTTAAAAAGTAAGAAAATGTTTGGTTTCATTTAACATCTTGGGATTTTCACAAGTGATTTCTTTTTTTCTGTCTGACACAGTGCTTGTTGCTTGTCTACTTCATAGGCGCAGCGCTTCAGAGAGCACTCTATCAATTAGTTTTATGTTTTCTAGCATTCCTATCCAGGGTAACACTACTGTGCCTGTTAAAAACATGTTTCTATTAAGTGTTTGTAATGGGAGCTTACATTTAACGTGATGGTGTCTGGAAAATCTGCAGCATGATATTGTATATCTATATTTTTTAAGTCTAATGATATGCTAGTCAAATATTGTATAGAGAGCCTCTTCTATGCTGGTCTTTGCTATTTTTGTCAAACTATTCCACCCAATAGGAATGTTCTAAGACACTTGGTCAGAAAGTGCTGCAGAATGCCATCACATGCAAAAAAAAAAAACAAAAAAAACCAAGGTTGCTGACCAACACATGGGCATCTTTGTGAAAAGGCAGCCTAATTACCAGTGTCTCTGCAAGCTGCTTTCCTCTCATGGTTATAACTTGACCGTCCTCCCTCTAATCCCTGTCACAACCCATTCTACCTTCTCATCACGTTTCTCCCATCCTCCTTTGATTCAAAGTGAATCATATGGTCCATATTACTCTTTACTGAGTTATGCATGAGCCTGCACAGCTCTCAGCTGTTGTCCTGTCATTACTGTACATGCATCTGTTTGTCTTCTTATCTACATGTCTTCCCACATTCCGAGCACACAAGCTAACTGGAAGCGTACAGCAGAGCGCACGTATAATAATAAACTCACATGCTCCTTATTCTAAGTCTGCTGGAGGAGTAAAGAGTTAAAACCCATATGTGTAGAATGTTCATGTGATTATTATTCTCTCAGCAGACACTTGAGACAGTCTAGTTCCAGATTGGTGCAATATGTGTGTTGTCTTTAGCCACACTAACAATCAGTTTGTCAGTTGATTTGTTGGTCCCCTACTTTGGTCTAGACTGAAATATGCTGATAAATATTAAGTTGATTTCCATGAATTTTGGTACAGACATTCACAGTCACCAGAGGATCAATGATTCACAGATTTTACATGTCTAATGGGTAAAAGTTTAGAAACATTGAGTAAAAGATCTCCATCTTAAATAGAAGAATTTTCCCCAAAATTAGTTAACAGATCATCCATCATGCCCCAGCTAGCTCTCCCACAGCATGAGGAATGTTAGCTGCTACCCTCCTCCTACATCTCTCTTCCTGACCCTGTCTTGCTGCTTTAGCAGCACTAGTTGAAACCAATAAATATTCAAAATGAATCAAATGGATCGCTATTTACACTAATTGGACTGATCAGCTTTCCTACATTCATTCCCATGTTTTTCGATATTCCCCTGGACATTCAGTGTCAGTTTATGAGCTAGCCTGAACTTTATCCACTTGTAGAGTGGTCCATACACATCCATGGTCCACACAGTGTGCCAACCTCGGGAACAGCTGCATTCTAATGGCAGCTTAGCTAGCCTTACTAGCTAGCTGATAGAAGGGTTCAGTCTCTCAGATTGACAATGTTGTGTTAAAAAAAAAAAAAAAAAAAACAGAGGGGGGGAGCCCTTCAATCTTCACAGATGGTCCATCATCACGGTTGTCATGTGTTTGTGTGTGAGAGAGAGAGAACTAGAGCAGGGCATGGATGGACTGAGCGAATACATGCACTACACTGAAATAAGATTTGACCTATTTTAAGTAATTATCTGGCGGTTAATGCTTATATTGTAGCAGACCGCCACAAATAAATCAAGTCAAGAATCTTTATTGTCATTATGCATAGCACAACGAAATTTTTTCCCACAGCTCTCGGCTTAAAAGACAGACATATAATTTCATAACACACAATTGTATAAGTCAATATAAAAATATGAACAAATAAAAAGGGATGTATTGGACCTAATCAGGTCAGCAGCATGTTGGCAGCAAGAGTGTAGTAACATTATAAGGTGCAGCTCAGTGCAAATCTCAGTTTTTAGGAAGAGGTGTGAAGTCCAGTGTTCTGTGTCTGTCCATAGGGGGGAGGTTGTCTCTGTGACTAGGGGTTAGGGGGGTGATTGATTTCACAGCTCTGGGGAAGAAGCTGTGTCTCAGTTTGTTTGTTTTAGTCTTTATAGTCCTGTACCCTTTCCTGGAGGGAAGAGGCACAAACAGACTGCCTGAGTGGGTGGGGTCTGCAGCAATCCTTCTGGCCAATGTATGGGAAAAACTGTGATGTATTCTTTGGTGATCAAGGGTTTAGAATAAGGCCTTAGAACAGTCTCACCACCACCTGATGGTTGAAAGTTGAAAGTCTAGTTCACTCCCACCCACACTTTCTGTTGGGTAAACACACTGATGTCATAGTGTACTGTTAACATAGAGGACACCTGCGGCAAAGAAATTCTGCAGCTATTTTTAATACATGAATATATGACATAACTGAACTTTTCTTATAAGAATTTTTTTTGGTCTACAAATCGGACCAAAAAAGGCTCTGAGGTAAACATTTTACAGTTAAAAAAGAAATTTGAAATAACTTTTTGCTCACCCTGTTTTGGAACAGTTAACATTTAGTTCAGTGCACAGACTACAGCTCCAATGAGCTGCTAGCATGGCTTACTCTTAGTCATGTTTGATATTACCACTAAGTGTCCAAAGTTTAAAAGTTACACTTCAGGGCTTTAAGATGAAGCTCAAAAACTGGCAGTAAAAAGGGTTGGCTGCTTAATGTACTTACTGAATAACTAGAATCTTACCACTGCTAGCAGGGTTCGAACATATGGGCGTGAACTCCAGCCTGAAGCTTTGACTGTACAGTTCTATGCTGATCAACAGCTTCTCTTGGTATCAAGATGCTTGTGAGAAGCAGAGCAGTACAATGCTAAGTGTAACTCTGCATGGCTTAAAGGGATGTTCTAACCCAAAGTTTTGGTTACCTTATTGACAGCTGGTTCCATTTCTAAGTCTAGTGTTGTGTAGTCGAGCCCCGGCCAACCCAGGGCCTTTCTTTGTGGAGTTTGCATGTTCTCCCTGTGCCTGCGTGGGTTCCCTCCAGCTTCCTCCCACAGTCCAAAGACATGCAGCTTTGGTTGACTGGTGAATCTAAAGTGCCCATAGGAGTGAGTGTGGGTGTGTGTGGTTGTTTGCCTACATGTCAGCCCTGTGATGGACTGGCAGCCTGTCCATGGTAGACCTGCCTCTCACCCAGTGTCAACTGGGATTGGCTCCAGAAGTTTCTATATATGAAGTTTCTACATTTTCCACAATACAAATACTGGTTATTTTAATTTCTTTTTTTAAAGTGTATATATTTTATAGATATATCAAATGTCTTAAAGGAGCAAACTTTTAAATCATCCTCAGGTTTGATTCCATGCGATTGATGTGTGTTTGCCTGTTTATGCTGGTGTCCACTTGCAAACATTCAAACATAGCAGTATCCCTGATGTTCAGCTCCGAACTTCACAGTGTTTTGACCAAGTTATAATGAGCACAGCACACATGCAATATGTTGACATCTGACGCAAAGCAAACAGCTCTTATACAATGTGGCAATGAAATAATCCCAATGTTGCAGAGAGGGGACACAGTGTTTAGGTGACAGCTCTTTGTGTAATATCTGTGATACAGCTTAACTTCCAGATACTGTACATTCCAGAGACGAAACCAAGAAAAGAAGGCATCTGTGCACATTTATAATGTATGTGATTTTGTTTACAAGAGCTGTATCCTTGCATGAGCTGAGAATATTTCCAAAAATGAATAAATATCTTAACAATTTTATAAAAAGCATATTGAGTGGAAAATATTGCATGTGAGTTTTTTAGGAAATGCATCTTGCAGTGAATTTAACCCTACCCTGGGTGATGCTTGATCCATTATTTTATCTGACTTTTGGGCTGCCTAGCCTTATATATACATACATACATACATACATACATACATACATACATATATATATATATATATATAAACCCTATGCCCTATTAAACTGCACTTGGGCAGTTTAATAAGGGATCAGGGCATCATTACATACATATATTCAAGCTCAGGGTTAGTGTGTGCACTTGAAGAGAACATTTCTGCTTAGTGAGCCCATTCCTGAGAACATGCTGCATTTACATATGAGGGTTAAAACTCTAGATTTATGGTGCTGCCCCAAGACATCCACTCTAAGTCAAATTTTAATTCCATGCCTATGCAAGAGCTAGATTTGCTAGCAGAATAACATCAGCATCTCATTCTAATGATCTACCCCAGTTTTAACATTGAGTGGGTTAAAAGATAGTGATCACAAAAGTTGTATTTCAAGCATTAACAAAAGGTGTTGCAGCTTAATTACACCTTATAAATCTTACTGATATTTGGCATTTTGTGACAATAACAGGCCTCCTACTGTATATGAACAACTATGGTGAGTGGGGCTCTGAAATTATAATATAGTCTCATAGCTCTCATAGCTCTATAGCTGAAAACCTGAGTACAACACAAAAACATTTGCTACACACTTTTAGAACTCCTGCCAGGGCAGGAAATAAATGTTAACCAGATCTGTGTTCTTCATTCCTTCTCTTTTCTTCCTTCTCATTTTTTCAATCTGGAGGCTACTTTATGACAATTATCAGGACTAATAAGAGCTAATGCTATGAGAATATCACGTATTTAAGTGAAACATTCACAGTCCTGCTATGGTTATTATTTGTGCGTGCATAGGTTTTAAACTAAACCTTAGTTCTTAAACAAAAAAGGCATTCATGGCTATCAGAAACCTTTCTCAATAAAAATGTATAATCAATTTGAAGCTAAGTAATAGCTTTTAGCTAACTTATGACCAGGCAATAAGTTAGCTAACATTAGCTGAAAAGATTCATTTGCATAGCGTTACTTTGTGAGTTTTGTAGTGAAAGATGAAGTGAGATGTGGTAGTTGTGTTGACTGCAGCCTTTGTATACCACTACTGTTATTTTCAACATAATCCTTGAATCCAAATGTCATTATTTTTGGACTAGTCCCCTCTGTGATAGCTGAATCCTGCGACCCTCTGCTGGTCTGCCATATCCTGGGTGGTTGCCAGGTTTACACACATTGTACTAGAAATCATAGTATTTCAAAAACAAAATGTAACTTCTCAACATCTGGAAAAATGCAAGTATTAAAAAAATAGAAGTAATTTCATATTATCTGTCTGAAGTCTAAGTCAAGTCTCAAGTCTCACCAAGTTGAGCCTTTTACAAGTGTCAGTCAAGCAAGTCTCAAGTACTCAGATTGGTGATTTAAGGTCTGGCTCATCAAGTGATCTGTCTGAAGTTTTCCACCTCTGATGGTTGCCCTGGCTCTGGAGCTCTATGTTTCTGATGAGCAGTCACTGGCCACATCAACCTGACCAGTGTTTGATTGTTTGTTGTGTCCTGTTGCTTTTCTTCTTTTGTCTCTCCTCTATCCACTCACCCCAACCGGTCGAGGTAGAAGGCCACCTACCAAGAGCTGGGGTCTGTCGGAGGTTTCTTACATTAAAGGGAGTTTTTCCTCCCCACTGTCGCCAAGTGCTGCTCAAAGGGGATTTGTTAGGTTTTTCACCTATAATAATAGTGATAATAGTAAGGTTTAGACCTTACTGTGTGAAGTGTGCTGAAAAGACTTTTGTTGTGATTTGGTACTATACAAATAACACCGAATTGAAAAAATGTAATTCTATTGCTGTTCCTTTCATACTACAGGATTTCAGTCCAGAGTGCACTTATCTGTCTGTTAGCAGGAGTTAACCATTAGCTTTGGAAATTCAGACAGTTTTTCCTCATGACATCATCAACTGCCACAATAGCACGGCCCTGGTGAAACCATCACCGTGGACACAGCTCCAGCCACAGACTGGAAGCTGACCCATCATAAGAGAGAGGCAGATCCTACTTTGAACTCACAGCCTCGAATGGCATTATGGAACTTCAGACCTCCACAGACCTCTACTTTTGGCCCGAAAGGCTTCAAAAGGTTACTTCCCCAGCTGGCCACGTGAGCCCTGCTAAAAGCTGAGTGCCCCCAGGGAAACTGATGTCTCATGACAACTATAGTCTTACTTAATTAAAGTCTAATCTATCGGAACTAGCAGTTGTTTTTCTCTCCAGATTCATGAGTAAATCCCAGAATTTACATCCAAAATCTATCTTAATTTTAAACAATTGTAAGACATTCTGCCACCATCACTAACAATAGACAATAGACCAGGAATTCCTCTAGCAATCTAGTAAATCCTTCTTTGTTACAAATGTACCATTTCATGGCATTTGACATCCTGATCATTTTCCCTTTTGTACATGTTGTAAATAAATGGATTTAGTTTATAACTACTTTAATCTAGCCACAGGGGTGGAGTTTCAAACCGGTGACTTCTGTGTCTGTCCCAAGCCCGGATAAATAGAGAGGGTTGTGTCAGGAAGGTCATCTGGCATAAAAACATGACAAATTTAAACATGCGAATCATCAATGTGATCATCGTTCGAGGCCCGGATTAACAACGACCGCCACCAGTGCTGTTGACTTACAGGGTGCTGGTGGAAATTGGACTACTGGTGGTTGAAGAAGGATGGAAATGGCTGTAGTTAACACCTATTTCCAGAAGAGGGAGGAACATAGAGTTACATATAAGAGTGGGGGTAGGAGTACGCAGGTAGACTACATTCTATGTAGATGAGGCAATCTGAGAGAGATTAGTGACTGCAAAGTGGTGGTAGGAGAAAGTGTAGCCAGACAGCATCAGATGGTGGTGTGTAGGATGACTCTGGTGGTCAGGAAGAAGAGGAGAGGAAAGACAGAAAAGAAGACCAAGTGGTGGAGGTTGCAAAAGAAAGAATGCCATGAGGAATTCAGACAGAGGTTGAGACAGGCTTTGGGTGGTCAGGAAGAACTTCCAGATGACGGGAGAACTACAGCAGAAGTGATCAGGGAGACAGGTAGGAAGGTGCTAGGTGTGTCATCTGGAAGGAGGAAAGAAGATAAGGAAACATGGTGATGGAACGAGGAAGTACAGGACAGCATTCAGAGGAAGAGGCTAACTAAAAAGAAGTGGGACATAGAAAGGACTAAAGACAGTAGACAGGATTACAAGGAATT
>NW_018128071.1:271901-272799 GCF_001952655.1 Monopterus albus
AGCTCAGGTCGGCTGTTTTGAGGACAAGGTCAGAGAGGCCAGATTGAGATGGTTTGGACATGTGCAGAGGAGGGATAGTGGTTATATTGGTAGAAGGATGTTGGAGATGGAGCTGCCAGGCAAGAGGTGAAGAGGAAGGCCAAAGAGGAGATATATCGATGTGCTAAAGGAGGACATGAAATTAATTGGTGTGAGAGTAGAGGATGCCGAAGATAGAGTTAGTTGGAAACAGATCACTGACAGTAAAACTAGCACAAGTCCAAGCACAGTCGCTCTCCATCTCTGACGACAAATCTGAGCTTGAAATGAGAATTCAGCTTCCATCTGATCAAACTCAGAAACACCTGCAGTGCTCTTACTGCTTACCGCTGTGGCGACCCCTAACGGGAACAGCCGAAAGAAGAAGAAGTTTATAACTGCTTTATTATGTTTTCTTTTGTTTCCACCTATTTCCAGTAACTAGGTCAGTGACCTGCAGGATTCACTGCTTTCAAGTTGAGACTGAATTAATAATTTAGATCAATAAACCAATCACTCACATGGCTAGTGTAATTAAGCCCGGTGCCCTACTCTAACCAGGCATTAAGATTTTAGAAATGGTAAATAAATATTCATAAAGTGGAGTTATTTCTTCTATAAGTAGGAAGTATAAAAATATGCATGAACAGCAATGTTCATGGGGAATCATAGCATTTTTCATGTTTGTATCACAAGATCTGTAGGTCTTTTACAAAGGCAAATGTTCATTTTTACTCACCTGGACTGCTCTTTTTTAATGTGCAGAAAAGCATTTATCTTTAAATCAAAATGAGTACATTTCTCCAAGAAACAGCTTTTTGGCAGCATGTAACCACTATACAGCGGGTACGGAAAGTATTCAAACCCCCTTAAATTTTTC
>NW_018128071.1:274213-292383 GCF_001952655.1 Monopterus albus
TCAGCTTTATACATCTGACTGGTGCTGCAGGTGCTTTGCTTTTTTTGTGGTCATGCTTACTTTTTGTGTAAAATAGAGACCTCATGCCCAGATCACAACTGTATTTCTTATGTATAAAAGCTGTCAGCAGAATGCTGCAATTGTTGAAATGTTTGTTTTGTTAGTGCATCAAGTTATGTAATGCAAATACTTTCTAACACTGGCCACCATTGAGTAGTCATGGTATTGTGAAACTTGTGTTGGATCTGTTTCCATTAAGTCTTCCCCTATGGTATTCCCCCATTCAGCTAAAGGATATTTCCCTATGTGGATATTTAATATTTCACTTATGAATGTAAGGATGACCTATAATAGATAATGACTATTTCTGGGACTTGATAGCCTTTGGCATGATTTATATCAGTTAGTTGTAGTTTGTGAACAATCCTAAGCCACCTAAACCACGTTTACTCTCACTCGCCAGTGTTTTTTTTCTTCCAGAACGTGATCGCAAATTGGTGTGGATTATGTGAGGCCAGTCTGATGTATGTTCTATGCTACTTAAGTCCTTATCACTTAGTTTGTAAATTGTGATTCATGTAACAATTCAGTGAATATTAACCAATTAATAAATTAGTATTGATTAATTAATACTGTAGGCAGTTGTGGTGAAATGCTATAATAAATCAAAAACTGCTAAATTAAAACCTAAGCCAAAAAAACTATTTAAATTTTAAATATATAAACCTATTGTGTCTTTGGACTCAGTACTGTAATGAAGGGCTGGAAGGAAAAATGCACAGAAAAATGGGCTAGTTGGAGTCTGTTATTATTACTAATCAGGCTAAAATAGACAACAGAATGCCAACATATAGAGGAAAAGAGAAAAGCCACAGACAGATTTCTTATCAGACCTAGCAATGGGGGCGGCTGTGGCCAAGGAGTTAGAGCGGGTCGTTTCCTAACCGGAGGGTTAGCGGGTCAATTCCCCGCTTCTCCACGTCCACAGTTCAGAGGTGCTGATTTATTCATTGAACACAGGTAAAAATTAACATTACACGCTCAGGTATCTTGCACCCCCGACATGCACGCAGGCAGCTGGAAGATGGAAGATGGAAGCCCCCGAACCAAAACAGGCCTATACATTATATCTCTTTGGTTGGGCTAGCGCCATTCTACACAGGAACGCCAAACCGTGACGTCTCTGGTGCCAGCTTTGCAGCTGGCCAGAGCAGTAGTCAAAACATGAAGAAAATCAATGTGTGTGTTGGCTGTTGATTAAGTGGTGTGTATCTAAAAACATTCTAACACGACCTCTAGTGACATGTCATGACATTAAACATAAGAAAATATTATGGCTATGGCTGCAGTTATTCACATCATAATAATAATAATAATCATCCTGTCTGCTTACAGTCAGACTTTTCTATCTAGTTATCCTTGACCATGTGCACCCTGTAAAAAACTCATGACAGTGACTAAGCATTTAAACAGTCTAACTAGACATCCTGTCTCCACTAAACATTTCTAATACATAAAGTATCTAACCAGTATCTATCTGACTAAAAATACCTAACACTATGCTGTAAAAAGCTTAGAAAGGTGCTATATAAGTATAAGACCATTTACCAAATGCATACTGACATGTTTCCATTCTGAAAATGTGACTGCAGTGGTGTCACTATACCATACCAGACATTGATGCAGCTGGTCAAGATGCTCTCGACGATGCAGCTGTAGAAGTTGCAAAGGATCCTAGGCGACATGCCAAACCTCCTCAGCCTCCTCAGGAGGGACAGCCCCCATTGGGCCTGCTTGACCAGCTGTGTGGTGTTGAGTGTCCAAGTGAAGTTCTCACTGATGTGGACGTCCAGGTATTTAAAGCTGCTCACCCGCTCTACTTTAAGCCCCCAGATGAACAGTGGCTGATGAGCTCTCCTCTCCTTCCCCATGTCCACTATCATCTCCTTCATCTTGTCTGTGTTGAGGGTGAGATTATTGTCCTTGCACCATGACACCAGAGCAGCCACCTCCCTCCTGTAGGCTGCTTCGTCCCCGCCAGTGATGTGACCTATCACTGCGGTGTCGTCCACGAACTTTAGGATGATGATGTCTTTGTGGGAGGCGACACAGTCATGGGTGAACAGGGTGTAGAGGATGGGACTGAGGACATCCTGAAGTCCTATTGCCAATCCTGACTGTCTGGGGCCTGCCAGTCAGAAAGTCACTGAGGTGTTTGCTGTATCTTGTTGTACAGACTAACATAGATTAACTGTTCATCAGAGTGACAGCCCAGGGAAAGAAACTGTCCTTGTGTTTGGTTGTTTTGATGTACAGTGTTCTGTAGCGATGTCCAGAGAGGAAGTGTTTAAACAGTTTGTGTCCAGGATGTGAGGGGTCTGCAGAAATCTTCTCTTCCCTCCTCTTGACCAGTGAGGTGTACAGGTCCTCCATAGAGAGAAGGTTGGCACCAGTGAGTCCTTCTGCAGTGCTGTTCCACCTCCTGCCTGTATGCAGACTCATCACTGTCTCAGATGAGACGGATAACCACTGTGTTGTCTGTGAGCTTCAGGAGTTTAAGAGGGGTCCCCTGAGGTGCAGTCATTGGTGTAGAGGGACAAGAGCAGCAAGGAGCATACACATCCCTGGAGAGGGGGCACCTGTGCTGACTGACCAGATGCTCTCAGATTACTAGTGATCCACTGACAGGTGGGGGGAGGCACAGTGAGTTTAGAGTGGATGATGTACAGGATGATGGTGTTGAATATTGAGCTGAAGTCCACAAAGAGGACCTGTGCATAGGTCTCCAAAGAGTCAAGGTGTTGCAGGATGTAATGCAGTGCCATGTTGATTGCATCAACACAGCCCCAGTAAAATGCTGAAGATCTCTGTGAGGATGGGGTCCAGCTGCCCAGCTGGGCAGCATAGACTTTCAGGCAGGAGGGGGTGACACCATGTGGGCCTGGTGCCTTCCTAATCTTTTGTCTCTGAAAAAGGCCACACTAATCCTTTTCACAGATTGGCAGGGGTGGGGGTCTGGAGGGAAGGGAGGTGATCACAACCAAGAGTTACTAGTTGTGGGTATGAGGTGAGGGGTGTGGAGAGCTAAATTAAATCAAATCAAATCAAATCAATTTTATTTGTATAGTGCCAAATCACAACAAAAGTCATCTCAGGACACTTTACAAAGTAAGGTCTAGACCTTACTGTTATCACTATTATTACAGAGGGAAAACCCAACAAATCCCCCTTGAGCAAGCACTTGGCGACAGTGGGGAGGAAAAACTCCCTTTAACGGAAGAAACCTCCGACAGACCCCGGCTCTTGGTGGGCGGCCTTCTGCCTCGACCGGTTGGGGTGAGTGGATAGAGGAGAGACTTTCCAAATCTAGAGTAAAACACATTCAGTTCTCCACAGCAGGGGGGATGGTTTTCTGTAGCTGGTGATGTTCTTTAGACCTCACCACATGGACAAGATAAGCCAGTTTGTATAACTGCACAGGTGGTGAAATACATGAAGCAGTGTGCTCTTTTAGTACTTTTAACTTATTCTGACAGAGTAATCCTGACTTTTGACCCCTATGCATTTGTTTGTCTCTAGGGAATACAGAATCAAAATCAGCTTTATTGGCCAGGTGTGGTGGACACATGAGGAATTTGATTCTGGTACAGCGGCTCTCAATTTGTATGTACATGGCTTTACATAAGGCACAAAGTGCTACTAAAATAAACTTTATTTGCATAGCACTTTTTATAGCCCATATACGTATTGTACAGAGTTCTTTACATGGCACTGAAACCAAAGTTGAATAAATCACAATAATGCAGCTGAAAATACAGAGAATTTAAGGTGATTCAAATAAAGACTAAACAAACTACTTCAACACTACAGTAAATTTGTTGTGTTTTAATGATTTTTTTTAAACAAAGGTTTCAGCTGCTGCTAGTGTGGAAGCTCAGTGATTGTCACAGTCCAGCCTTGTTTCAACATTTGTGCAGCATCAGCGCACTTAACTAGAAAAAAAATCCAGCTCTGACTGCCATAAAAATGGAACACACAGTCCACTTTCCCCTTGTGTCTTTATTTAGCCACTCTAGCTGAAATGTGAAGACCAATTTGAGCACTAAATAAAAATTAACTATCAGACAGTTCAGTCCTCTAGATGGAGCAGTTGCTCTTTGTTTGCACCAAAGCACCTTAAGCATCACAGGCATGAATGACAGAAAAATCTGTGAATTTAATTTACATGTTCTGCAAAATAGACAGGTGCATCTTTCAACTCCAGTGATAAAGAATATTTTTCTATATTTGCTTCGAGGGAAAAATATGAGTCCCTGTGATTTTTGGAAGTTCCAGGCCAAAAGGAGATATCACAGGCTTAACAATGCTCTTCCCAGTGCACCACATTGCACTATGTGCTGCAGTTATCTATTCCTTATCCATCCATCCATTATCATCTGCTTATCTGGGGTTGGGTCGCAGTGGCAGCAGGTTCAACAAGACAGTCCAGACTTCCCATTCTCCAGCGCCCTGTTCCAGCTCCTCTGGCGGGATTCCAAGACATTCACAGGCCAGATGAGATATGTAATCTCTCCAGCATGTTCTGGGTCAGCCCCAGGGCCTCCTACCAGTTGGGTATGCCCTTATTTTCCAGCTATTTCTCCCTGATCTGCCTTCTTCCATTTATGTGATATTTGCATCTAAAACGACACCCACTCTCTTTTATTATGCTGTACATTTCACCATTTTGCTTTTTTTCTTGTCTTTCTGTGTGGGAGGGAAGAAGAAAGAAAGGGAGGGTGGCTGGAACTGGAACTGAAGATGGCCCATGCATATATGCAGACACTTTTCCGATAAACAGTGTCAACCTGCCGTAGGTGGTGATGGCAGTGATGCAGGCAGCAGCAGCGGCCTCATGACTGCTGTAGTGATCTATGCAGTAGCAGGAGAGCTGGATGATATTCAGCAGATGAAATCCAGGGCTTCCATGAATATTTCATTTTGGAGGTTGATCATGGAGCCAGCTAGGAGAGGGCGAGAAAGAGTTTGGAAAAAAGTAGCAGAGTGAGAAGAATCAAAAGATTCAGTGCTATCACCATGTCCTCTTTTCCACTCCTCTCGTCTGCATGTTACTGCTTCTTTCACCTCACTCTCGCTGTGCCAAAGCTATTTTTGGCTTTTGTAATTAGTACCCTGTAACATAATACATTTAGAAGCAGATGTGAGAGTGTTATTCCTTCCTCTGGGTGGAAAACAAAATAAAAAGTAAAAGTGTTAGACCACTACGAGCTTCCAGAACAGCATAAGATGCTCCTTATCACAGATCTGTGTCAGGCTCATGCTGCGAGGGTGATCATAATTCTTCCAACATATATTCCATCATTTACTGTTTTCATGATGGTGGTGGAGAATTGTCCACTGATTGAGTGAGCGCTCATGGCCTATATCAGATTTATTTCTTCACTCATTTCCTCAGGTTTTTCCTTTCATGTCATCTCTACAGATATGTCTGTCCCACCCAGGTTGAACAGGATAGTGAAAACGTTTTTATCATACACATCTATGCACATTTACTCAAGTACAAGTACATAAATACAGTTTTTAGAAACGAAAGTATTTCAAGCTACTTTATACTTCTGCTACTACACTACATTTTCTGGCAGTTATTATTTTGCAGATTGACATTTGATTATTTTTTTCAAATACAGTGGATTATTACAGCTTAAGCCATATCCAAAAGAATCTAAATCAGCAAAAATGAGTGTCATTTTCACCAGTCAGAACATTAAACAGGCTACTACAACAGCAATAACAAATCACTATACAATATAACACTAACAGGGGCCATCTTCTGCTTTTTACTTTATCATTTTGATGTAAATACATGTGTACTTTTACTTAAGAAATATTTTAAATGCAGATCTTCTATGTGACATAATGAATGAGGAGTATGTTTATTCATGCAAATCTTCTGTAATTGTGATTTACCACCATAATTTTGACTTAGTATCATAATTTTGACTTATCATGAATATCTTTTTATTGATTGAACTGACTTTAAATTTTTTATTTTCCTGGCAGAGCGGAGCTGGGCTTTCAGACAAAACCTACTGAACCTGGGGAAAAAAAACCCACTTTTGTTGCCTAAATCCTATGTTAGAATTTTGTAGAGTTGTCTCAGAAGTTAGACAAAAGGAAAGGTTCCCTCTAATAGTTTACAGACAGCCAGGTGACAACAATATTTTTCTGATGAGTGAAAGTATTGACAGAGTATCTGTCTTTTGTAGCAGAAATAACTATACTTTATAAACATGATTAATACATATTAATACCCCTTTACTGAAAATAGGAGAGACACATAGGATGATATAATGAAGCCAATACAATAATTACACTGGGAAAATGGTAGAGTTGCAAATGTTTTGATGGATGAATTACCAAACCAAAGTTTGTTGTTAATATTCCATCCATCCATCCATCCATCCATTATCTATACCGCTTATTCCTGAATAGGGTAATGGGGCTGGAGCCAATCCCAGCTGACATTGGGCGAAGGGCGGGGTCCATCCTGGACAGGTCGCCAGTCTATCACAGGGATGACATGTAGACAAACAGCCACACACACTCAAAATCACTCCTATGAGCAATTTAGAGTCAACCTAAACTGCATGTCTTTGGACTGTGGGAAGAAGCTGGAGTACCCGGGGAGAACCCATGCAGCCACAGGGAGAACGTATAGACTTGGCACAGAAAGGCACCAGGTCGGTCCAGGTTCAAACCCAGAACCTTCTTGCTGTGAGGTGACAGCGCTAACCACCACGCGACCATGGTTAGATTCTAGATCCTGTAGGAACCAGTTCTTGTTACCATGCTAACTCTGAGAGACGAGGCGGTCCAAGTAACTTCAAAACAGTGCTGATTTATTCAATGAACACAGGTAAAAATTAACATTACACGCTCAGGTATCTTGCACCTCCAACATGCCCACGCAGGCAGTTGTAAGATGAAAGACCCTGAACCACAACGGGCCTATACATTATAACACCTCGGTTGGGCTAGCCCCATACTACTCAAACGTCAACCGGGACGTCTCTCTCACCAGCTTTGCAGCTGGCTCTAGCGATAGTCAAAACAGAAATAAGCCCCACCACCGTGGTGTCATCAGCAAATCTTACAATGGTGTTGCTGTGGTGGGCGGGGGTGCAGACATGCGTGTACAGGGTGTAGAACCAGGGGGCTCAGCACACAGCTTTGTGGGGAACCAGTGCTGAGGCTGAGAGCCATGGCTGTGTGTGGGCCCACTCTCACCCTCTGGCTGTGTCCAAACAAGAAGCTCTTAATCCATATGCAGGTGGAATATGGAATTCCCAGGTCCACCAACTTGTCCACCAGTTTGTGGGGGAGGATGGTGTTGAATGCAGAGCTTTAATCTACAAACAGCAGCCATGCATAACTCTCCTGATGCTCCAAGTGGGACAGCACAGCGTGGAGGGCTGTGGCTACACTGTCCTCTGTGGATATATTTGTATCTGTATGCAAACTGGTGTGGGTCAAATGTTGGTGGGAGGAATTACATAATGTGTCCCCGTACCAGTTTCTCAAAACTTCATCACCACTGGATTGAGTGCAACTGGCCGGTGGTCATTGAAGTTGGTAATGTTGGGTTTCTTAGGCAGAGGAACTAGGATGGAAGACTTCAGGCAGGGTGGGGCAGTGGACTGGGCCAGAGACTGATTGAAGATCCTGGTAAAGACTCCAGCCAGCTGGTCCGCGCAGTCCTTCAGCACATGTCCAAGGATGCCATCCGGTCCAGCAGCCTTCCTCAGGTTTACAGCCCATAGCATGCACCTCACCTCATGCTCTCCTACTATGAGGTTGGGGCCGCAGGGTGAAGTTTGGCTGTGTCCGGTTGCTATCCCTCAAAGTTGGCAAAAAAGAGGTTCAGCTCCTCTGCCAGCGAGGCGTCACCTTCAGATACACTGAGATTATTCCTAAGATGATGGACTCCCTGCCACACCTGTCTACTGTTGTTGCTGTCCAGGTATTCGATCCTCATCCTGTAGTCCAATTTGGCCTTTCTGATGCCTCTCTTCAGGTTAACTCGGGCCGTGGTGTAGAGAGCTCTATCGCCTGTCCTGAAGGCAGTGTTCCTCTCTCTCAGTAGCCCCCCAGTTCATCCAGGGCTTCTGGTTGGGGTAGACCCTGATGCGTTTATCCATGGTAACAGTGTCTATAAATTCTTAATATAACACAGTACACTGTCTGTGAACACCTCCAGGTCTGAATGTTCAAAAACGTCCCAGTTGGTCCTTTCAAAACAGTCCTTTAGCTGGTGGGAGGCACCATCAGGCCAAGTTTTTAGAGTCCTTGTGATGGTAGGAGCAGTTTATTTGAGGGGGGCATATGCAGGAATTAGAAACAGGGACAAATGGTCAGACTGGCCTAGGTGTGGCAGTGGTCTGGCTCTATAGCCTAGCTTGACATTTGAACAAACTTTGTCCAGTGTGTTAGCTCCTCTGGTAGCACACTTTACATGCTGGCCGAATTTGGGGAGTACTAGGAAAAATTTGGTAATTAGCAAGAAATTCTATAACACAGGTGCTTATGTAGTGCAGGCCTATGTGGTCACTCAAAATATTAGCTGATGTTCAGAGAAACCTAAAATTTAGTGAGCTTTATCCATAAACAATCTGGTATCAAACACAATATGGTGTAGGCATAGTAAACAGGACGTGAATACTATTACCGCAGGAACAGGAAACATCAGTCCTCCAAGGGAGCCCACTCAATAGGTGTACAGTTTAGGAATAGTGCTTATACACTGAACAAAATTATAAATGCAACATTTTTGTGTTTGCCCCCATTTTTCATGAGCTGAACTCAAAGATCTACGACTTGTTCTATGTACACAAAAGGCCTATATCTCTCAAATATTGTTCACAAATCTACATCTGTGTTAGTGAGCACTTCTCCTCACAGGTGTGGCATATCAAGATGCTGATTAGACAGCATGATTATTGTACAGGTGTGCCTTAGGCTGGCCACAATAAAAGGCCACTCTAAAATGTGCAGTTTTATCACACAGCACAATGCCACAGATGTCGCAAGTTTTGAGGGAGCGTGCAATTGGCATGCTGACCTCAGGAATGTCCACCAGAGCTGTTGCCCGTGAATTGAATATTCATTTCTCTACCTTAAGCTGTCTCCAAAGGCGTTTTAGAGAATTTGGCAGTACATCCAACCGACCTCACAACCGCAGACCACGTGTAACCACACCAGCCCAGGACCGCCACACCAACTGTTGCAGCAGCTGTCCGGGTGGCTGGTCTCAGACGATCTTGGAGGTGAAGATGCTGGGTTTCTATAACCAAAGAATTTCTGCACAAACTGTCAGAAACCATCTCAAGGAAGCTCATCTGCGTGCTCGTCGTCCTCATCAGGGTCTCGACCTGACTGCAGTTCGTCGTATTACCCAACTTGAGCCGGCAAATGCTCACATTCGATGACGTCTGGCACTTTGGAGAGTTGTTCTCTTCATGGATGAATCCCGGTTTTCACTGTACAGGGCAGATGGCAGACAGAGTGTATGTCGTCATGTGGGTGAGCGGTTTGCTGATGTCAGTGTTGTGGATTGAGTGGCCTATGGTGGCGGTGGGGTTATGCTATGGGCATGTTATGGACAGCGAACACAGGTGCATTTTATTGATGGCATTTTGAATGCACAGAGATACCGTGACAAGATCCTGAGGCCCATTGTTGTGTTATTCATCTACGACCATGACCTCATGTTGCAGCATAATAATGCATGGCCCCATGTTGCAAGGATCTGTACACAATTCCTGGAAGCTGAAAACATCCCAGTTCTTGCATGGCCAGCATACTCACCGGACATGTCACCCATTGAGCATGTTTAGGATGCTCTGGACCAATGTATACAACAGCGTGTTCCAGTTCCTGCCAATATCCAGCAACTTCGCACAGCCATTGAAGAGGAGTGGACTAACATTCCACAGGCCACAATTGACAACCTGATCAACTCTATGCGAAGAAGATGCTGCACTGCGTGAGGCAAATGGTGGTCACACCAGATACTGACTGGTTTTTGGACCCCCAATACAGTAAAACTGCACATTTTAGAGTGGCCTTTTATTGTGGCCAGCCTAAGGAACACCTGTGCAATAGTAATGCTGTCTAATCAGCATCTTGATATGCCATACCTGTGAGGAGAAGTGCTCACTAACACAGATGTAGACAGATTTGTGAACAATATTTGAGAGAAATGGGTTATTTGTGTACATAGAACAAGACATAGATCTGTGAGTTCAGCTCATGAAAAACGGGGGCAAATACAAAAGCGTTTGTGTTTATAATTTTGTTCAGTGTGTGTGTATATGTCTATATTTGGTAGAGCTAGAGAAGAAATTGAGTGATGAAGAGTAGATGGATAGTAATTATCACAGCACCTCACAGCAGAGAATTCAAACTACTTCATTAGGTTGTGGAGAAAAGGAATCAAATGAAGGGGAGACAGTGGAGTGATGCATTAAGAAGTATGTAGTGGTGTTAACAGGATTATTGATTTTGGGTTTATTTTTATAGATCTACAGGGAATTTGGAGAACTGCTAATATATCATATAATCCAATTATGTGTTGAAGCATTTCCCACAATGGGCACACACAGCCAGAGACCATGCAGGCATGATAATGATGAAACTGATAAATACAGTAAAAGAAGAAGACTTTGGTGGTGGTGTTAAAGGAAGGTCCTCAGGAGGCGAGGATGGGGGTGTGTAAGAAAGTAGGTGAGAAAGTGAGGAGGTGTGGTGAGTGTGGGGTGGGTGGGGTATGGGGCAGAACACCACACGACAGCAGCCACCAGCCATCAGCTCGGGCGGTTAAAATGTAAGGGTTATTTGAAAAAGCCACTATGATGTTGTCACATCCAGTAAAACATCCAATGTCATGCAATATGAAACTCAGACTGTTTTCTCTACTTTCTGTAAAATACATAAGTTTTGATAGATATCATCAAATTACCAAAAAACAAAAAACAAAAACAAACCTTGACCGACAGGTAGGAAACATGCCATTGAGGTCACAGAAGTCCCTGTGTGTTCTCCACACTAACATCTACCAGTCTCATTTTAATACTTCTGTGGAATGTTGGATTATAACTATGAAGTAAATTTTGAAGGCGGTCAATGTATCGCAATGTGTTTTCAGCTGTAAAAAAACCTATACATTTGTGTTTTCCTGTTAAATGTCTCAACAACTGATGCATTCAAATCAGACCCAGTGGTAAAATGAGTTATTTTATGTTCATCCATAAGTTTAGAAAATGATGCGCTCAGAAACTCCTTGCCTTGGTCAGTCTGCACCTTCCTTGGGACCCCACTTTCTTTTAAAACACATGAAAAAGCTTCAGCAACTTCTTTTTTCTGATGTTGTTTTCAACATTCTAACATAGGCCATTTTTGAAAAAAATGTCTATTGCTGTCAGCATGCATTTGATCCCATCGCTATACTTGGCTAAATGCTGCATGTTGCACAAATCAATTTGAAATTGAGTCATAGGCCCAATGACAGACTGTTTCTCATAAAATGATACAGTACAGGTTGGTGCAATGTGTATGCGTCTTGTTCAACAGCCAATCTTTCACATCTTCTGTTTTTAACTTTTCTCCCAATTCCTCTTCATCAGCATGTTTTAATCAGTCAAGGCCACCCAATGAACCAGGATGCTGCGGTTTATAATAAATGTCATGAAGCATTTGTTTAACCTCAGCCATAATCCATTCATTTCCCTTAAACACATAATTTTATTTTCACAAAAGACAGACACGCATACGTTTTGATTCAAACTGTTTTTATTTCTTTAGAACATTTGTTCAAAAACACAAATCAGGCATATACTGTCTTTGCAACACCAGCAGATGGAGCTACTGTAACACACTTCAGATGAGTGACAACAATTGCATCTACAATGCAATGTAGTTGTGCTCTGTGAGGAATCTGAACAATCTGCACCAGACAGTTTGCATGTTTACATTTTCATCACTGATAAAACTAAAATTAAATCAGTGACTGTGAAACATGAACCAGGGGTACACATCTCTGCGCACAGTTGAAACAAGAAGTCAGGGTCATGGATATGTGTTGATATCACAGGGTAGTTCAGCCAAAAAAGTCTTAGGCAGCACATTTCTCACAAGACCCAGATCCTCATTCAAACCGGGATGTTTTCCTGACATTTTCT
This sequence comes from Monopterus albus, assembly GCF_001952655.1. Taxonomy (NCBI): domain Eukaryota; kingdom Metazoa; phylum Chordata; class Actinopteri; order Synbranchiformes; family Synbranchidae; genus Monopterus; species Monopterus albus. The sequence goes on from NW_018128071.1 coordinate 286,450, forward strand.
GACTCAAAACACTGTGACGTTTTTGCTCCAGAATGTACAAACACACAGATTTACCAAAGGCACTTGGGCAGTTCCCCATTCTCCCAGAGAGTTTTGGCTTCAGACAGTGCTGTACATACAGACCACATCCCGATCTCATATGCTGTGTCTTCCAAGTGATTCAGACTGGTATAAATATAGGTGGGCCTGGACAGCTCCATGAACACAGTTGGAGTGTGGTTCAAAACCTTCCAGTCTCAGAATTTCCAGAACAGTCAGAATAAACTCCAGGACCCACAGTTTTTTCCACAAGCACTTCAAAATAGATGTTAAAATACCAATCTGAATAGGTGTGTTTAGATGGTTCAGCACTGGTAGCACAGCCTCTGCACAATGCTTGTACATGATTGGTAATCACCAATTTAAGTATTATTAAAGTCAGTTTAATAATCTGAAGCACAATAGGTCTTAATAAACCCTTCACATTGTCCATGCGCCATACCTTAGCAACTGAGCCAGGCACAGTGCTGGGTCCTGAGGGAAGCGGGGTGTCGGCTTTACTCCAATCCTCCTCCTCCTCTCTCGGTGTGGGACTGGCTGGCGCAACAGTCAGAGTGCAGAGGGCAGCAAGTCGAAGTCACCTCTGTGGTCTGCGGACCATATGCTGGTGAGGGAAACTCTTCCTCAGTGTTTGCTATCAGAAGCTCCTCTGGGCCCATGGACCGGGGTAAATCCCAGGCACCAGCTTCAGGTGGGGGCCGCAGTGCTCTAAACAATGCCGCTGTGTCTGTGTGTGTCCTCTCCCAGACATGTTTGCTGTAGTTCAGGGTTATATTATACACCAAATTTACACGATTATCATAAATTATAATGGCTAACTTTATGCCAAACCTAGTCTGGGGTGTTACCGTATTCCCTTGAGAAAAAAAACTCTATGATATGCAGGTGCGTGCTGTAAAATAATTAAAATATATGGCAGCAACCATGGCTGCATCAGTTGTGTATTCCTGTGTGCTTTTGTTGTTGTCGTTTTAGTTTTTGTTGGTATTCTGCAACCCTGCCCAGATTACTCAGTCTGAACATTTTCTCCCCAGTTTTCATCGATGGTAGAAGCTGTTTGAACATTTTAGCAGGCGGAGCAGCAGCTGTTTTCGGGACTTGGAGGTGACGCCTGAGGGGGAAGTGGGCAGGTTCCCCCTTAAGGCTACAATGGCGGGCATACAGAACGTCACTCCTGGCCATAAATCTAGCAAATCTCCATTCCCTAGCTAACAAAATGGATAAACTGCTGCTCGTCAATCGGACTAATGCTGACCTTTCACATTCTGTGGCATTATGCTTTGTGGAGACATGGCTTAATGACTCGACCCCTGACAAGGCTTTATTTCAAATCCACAGAGTGATAGGAACTATTAAAAGAGAGGAGGAGGACTCTGTAACTTGTAATATGGACCTAGAGCTTTTTATTCTCCTAGAGAAATTTCCTAGTTTATCCTGGTTGGTATTTGTATTTCACCACAGGCTTACATTAAAAATGCACCTCCTAGCCAACTGGATAATAAGCATAGAACAGAAACACCCAGAGTCTTTGTTCATTATCTTGGGTGATTTTAAAAAAAGCAAACCTTACCTATGAATTGTCCAAATACAGACAACATATCAGTTGTCTCACCAGGGACAAAAACACACTGGACCATTGCTATACTGTAATTAAGGATGCCTTTCACTCTGTTCTCCATACAGCCCTTGGGCATTTGGACCATTGCATGATCCACCTCATTCCCACTTATAGGCAGAAACTTAAAGCTGCAAAGCCTGTGGTCAAAATAGTAAGATGGACTGAAGAGGCAAAGTCAAAGCTACAGGCCTGCTTTGACTGTACAGACTGGGGGGTTTTTGAGGCTGCAGCTACAGACCTGGATGATTTGTTTGAGAATTTTCAGTCAGGATTTAGAGTCCATCATAGTACAGAAACTGCATTGGTGAAAGTCATCAATGATCTCCTACCAGCCTCAGACAAAGGATTTGTCTCCGTACTTGTCCTCTTAGATCTCAGTGCTGCTTTTGACATCACTGATCATAGGATCTTATTACAGACAATAGAACATATTATTGGGATTAAAGGAACTGCACTAAGTTGATTCAAATCTTATTTATCAAACAGATTCAAATTTGTTTATGTTAATGTTGAATCTTCTGTGCACACTGAAGTTAGTCATGATGTTCCACAGGGCTCTGTGTTAGGTCCAATTCTCTTCACTTTATACATGCTCCCTTTAGACAATATTATTAGGAAACATGGCATAAATTTCCATTGCTATGCAGATGATACTATGTTATATTTATGAATCAGATCAGCTGGTCAAACTTCAAGCATGTCTTAAAGACATAAAGGATGACTTGTAATTTCTTACTTCTAAACTCTGACAAAACTGAAGTTGTTGTATTTGGGCCTGAAAACCTCTGCTGTCTAACCATATAGTTACTCTAGATGACATAGCTCTCGCCTCCAGTACTGCTGTGAGGAACCTTGGAGTCATTTTCGACCAGGATATGTCTTTTAAATCACACATAAACCAAGTCTCTAGAACTGCTATCTTTCACCTGAGCAATATTGCAAAAATCAGGAGCATCCTGTCTCAAAGTGATGCTGAAAACTGGTCCATGCATTTTGTACTTCCAGGCTGGACTACTGTAACTCTTTACTATCAGGATGTCCCATAAAAAGCCTCCAGTTAATCCAAAATGCTGCAGCCAGAGTTCTGACAGGAACTAGCAAGAGAGATCATATCTCTTCCATATTAGCTTCTCTCCACTGGCTCCTTGTAAAATCCAGAATAGAATTTAAAATCCTTCTCCTACCATACAAAGCCCTTAAAGACAAGGCTTCATTGTATCTTAAGGACCTAGTGGTGCCTTATTATCCCAACAAAGCACTTCACTCTCAGAATGCAGGTTTACGTGTGGTTCCTAGAATCCACAGAAGTAGAATGGGAAGCAGAGCCTTTAGCTATCAAGCATCTCTCCTGTGGAACCAACTCCCAGTCTCAGTTCGGGAGGCAGACACCCACTCTATCTTTAAGATTAGACTTAAAACTTTCCTTTTTGATAAAGTTTATAGTTACAGCTGGATCAGGTGACCCTGAGCCTTCCCTTAGTTATGCTGCTATAGAGCTAGGCTGCTGGGGGGGACCCATGATGCTCGTGCGCTGTTCCGCTGCTCTCCGCTGCTCTCCTCTCCTCTCCTCTCCTCTCCTCTCCTCTCCTCTCCTCCCCTCCCCTCTCTTCTCTCTCCATGCATTTATATGCCACCATTACATGTAATTAACTGTGTCTCCTCTCTCCCATAATGTGTCCTCTCTCTCTCTCCCTGTACCTTTCTGCAGGTAGCCCTGGCTCTGGATCTCTACGTTTCTGATGAGCAGTCACCGGCCACATCAACCTACCCAGTGCTTGATTGTTTGTTCTTGTGTTTGTTGTGTCTTGTTGCTTTCTTTTCTTTTCTCTCTTCTCTATCCACTCACCCCAACTGGTCGAGGCAGAAGCCCACCCACAAAGAGTATGTCAGCGGTTTCTTCCTTTAGTGCTGCTCGGGGGGATTTGTTGCTTTTTCCGCTATAATAATAAGGTCTAGACCTTAGTTTGTAAAGTGTCCTGAGATGATGACTGTTGTGATTTGGTGCTATACAAATAAACTTGAAACTTGAACTTTAGAAGGAGCTCAGCACTATACTCGGCAGCACTGTTTCAGTGTCCTACAAGTTCCTGGGCTCCACAGTCTCCTGGGATTTCAAATGGATGACCATCATCAGTGCCATAATGAAAAAGGTGCAGCAGGGGATGTACTTCCTGTGTCAGCTCAGGATGTTTAAACTGCCTCAGGAGCTGTTGATTCAGTTCTATAGACGAATCATCAAGTCTGTTCTCGGTCTGGTTTGGATCGGCAACCAAACAGGACATATACAGACTCCAGCGGACAGTTAAGTTTGCAGAAAAAAATCATCGGTGCCAGCATGCCCTCCATGGAGAACCTGTACACTTCTCAGGTCAAAAGGAGGGCAGAGATGATTTCTGTAGGTCCCTCACATTCTATACACAAACTGTTTGAACTCCTCCCCTCTGGATGGCGCTACAGGTCACTGTACACTGTACAAAACATCTAGACAAAGACAACGTTCACACTGCAGGTCTTAATGCTGAGATCGGATTTTTTTGCGCTGTTGTTCACACTGTCATTTAAATGCGACTGCCATCTGTCTCATTTGTGAATGGTATACGGCCCTGAGGTGACCCGCATGCGCAGAAGAGGATGTGACATCAAACGCAGCATATTGTGTTTGCGAAAATAAAAATGGATGTGGCTCGTAACGATGTACCAGTTAATGTGCAATCGAAATAAAGAAATAATAATAAGAATATCAAGAAGAAGGAGAGCACAAATATTGCTTATGGCCTCGCCTCCTCCAGCGCAGAATGGTGACGTCTGTCACATTTCAATGACAAAAAAATCGCATGAAATGCGACATGGCCGTTCAGACTGAAGTCGCATTGCAAAACATTGGATATGTATCCGATTTAGGACCACATATGAAAGTGGCCATATGAAAGTGTTGTATATGTTTGTCTTCTGGTTTTTACTTATGTTTCTGCTTTTATTCAGTTTTTATATTGTTATGCACACCAGGGGCCATTGGGCTGGAGTCAAATTCCTTGTATTTTTGACAATACTTGGCAATAAAGTTTATGCTTATGAAACTCCAGAAAACAGGATGCAGGGGGTGGGGAAGGTGGTGGTCTGGAAGTGTTTAAAATGTGACATTCTGTAGTTTAAGTAAACAACCCACTGACTGTGATCACAATTTGATTCAAATGCTTATTTCCAAACTTGCTTAACTCCAGTTGGAACATAGAAATATGTGACACGGTTTCATTTTCCCACTTGAAACCAGTAATCAAGACTAAAAACAAAATGACAAATGTGTGAGGTGAAATATCTAAAGCTATTTTAACTGGCAGACAACACTGTGCCATGCAGGACTCCATCACTCACAGTGAACGAACTGATTAGGGCAATAAATTTTCAGAATCTTTAACTCTTCATTTATATTATCTTTAAGCGCTGCACTTTGTTACACAGATTAGTCTTTAATCAAATTCTCACAAACTAAGTGTCAGACAGCAAAGAGAGGGCTGGTAATATTCCAGAATCAAAATACTGGCTTGTGACTCTGGCAACGTTTGTGTTGAGAGGTTCAGTCAGAGCCCACAACTCATTTCTGTGCCAAGGTTGTGCCTTAATCTGACCCAGCAGAGATGGAACTATTGTGCTGAGCACCCTTTTAATCTGTCTCCATAAAGAGCCCATGACATACTTTTCTGTGTTTTCTGTCTTATCTACAATGTTACAGTGATGAATTACCATAAACGTGACTGAAAGTCCAGAAAACAAGGTTTACTTATATTCTAGTACTTCTATGCAGAAGCAGTTCAGTTTATACAAGTCCTGTGAACTCTGGCTGGTGGGACTTTTTTCCCAACTATGTAAAGTCTTATACAATAGTTAACAGATTTCCTTGAACCCTATAAAACCATTTGTATCATATTTGTTACGTGAGTTTCTGAGCAAAAAAAGTTGCCAAAAATGCCCCATGTATCAAATGTGATACAAAAAAAAAAAAAAAATCTAAATAATATGGCACATTTATTCCTATATGCCTGGACTGCCTGTCTATGCATAAATGGCAAATAAAAATCTTGAATTTTCTTTTGGATTTTGTTAAAAGGTTTAATAAACATCTCAGTTCCAAAAAATTAGAATGTTCTGGCTATTTTTGTTTTATGTTTCAGGCTTTACAGGGTTAATGGTAATAATCTCCTGGCTGTGTGCCTTCATGTGTGCTTGCCTAACATCCATGGTGCCATTCTAAAAATGGAATTTTTTGACTGCATGTGGTT